>NW_022589729.1:20627771-20712445 GCF_004348235.1 Phoca vitulina | reverse complement strand
TTCTTTCTTTCTTTCTTTCTTTCTTTCTTTCTTTCTTTCTTTCTTTCTCTTTCTTTCTTTCTTTCTTCCTTCTTTGAGGTAAAACTCATATACCATAAAAGTCACCATTTTATCTGGTTTCATTTTATATGGTGAGACCATACAGTGAGTCTGCGGAGGAACTGACAAGGCAGATAATTGGAGTTCCTGCTCTTGGGGGCACATGCTGCTTCAAAAGGCAACCCATTCCAGCCTTCTTCTCTGACAACATTGCAGTAAGGACTACATCATGAAGAGCAAGGTCAGATGGGGCCCCTAGGTGGAAACATACGACCTAGGCTCTGCCATTTACTAGTTCTGTGACCACAGGCAAGGTACTTCTCAATGCCTCAGTTTTCTCACCTTTAAAACGAGCATCAGACATAGTGCCCCTTCTGTGTTGCTGAGGGAATTAATATATGAGAAGAGCTAAGAAGAGTGCCTGGCTCTTAGTAAGCACAGTTTTATTAAATATTATTATTACCCTTACCAGCCCAGGAGGCCTTTATATAAGCTAAACAATGGAAACTGAGAGAAACGGGGAATTTGGGAACTGAGTACGTGGCCAAAGGAGAATTTGGCGAGGGGAACAATTTGCTTCCACCCTTTCTCCCATTTGTAACGAGCTATGGTTGGAAATGAGGTCTTTACTCTTCCTAAAATCATAGTGCTGCTCGGTAACCCCCTTTCCCACCTGCACCCCTCTTCCACCTTCACCTGGCTGAGCCAACAGCTCCAGATCCTCAGGCTCTGAGACCCTCTGGTCCAGGCCCTTGCTGTGCGGCAGTCTGGGCATTATGGTTAGCCCCATTGTACGCGCGCAATAACCAATACAAAGGGTTGGGGCGCTTGAGATTTGATTCCCCTGCTTCCCGGGGCTTTGTCACTCTCCTTAGCCCCTCCCAGACTGCAAGGTCACCGGCATGGGGCGGTCACTAGGTCACTGTGGGGCACACGCTGCAAGACAGCATCTTTGTTAGCGCGTCTTCATGGCTTAGTCTGGCCCTCCCCGTGTCAGGTGGGGTGTGTTTTCTGCACCTTCCAGCGGAGGCAGTTCTCTCGTCCTCATCCTGTCGGGCGGTGGGGGGATGGGGGGGTGCAGTGGCGATGCCTTTCAGCCCGGGACAGCGGAGGATCCCACCCGGGACGGCCTGGAACCGGACCTGCCCAGCGAGGGTGGAGCCGGGGGAGGAGGGAGAGAGGGCAGGCTGCGGGCGTGAGGGCAAGCAGGTGTCTGGCCCCCTTCCCCCCGGATGTGGGCCGAGGGAGGAGCCCTGGGCCACCCACCCACGTCCCTCAATCCTCCACCGAGCAGCTGCCTGGGACCTTGAAACTTGACCAAACGCGCTCGCTCCGGCTCCCCTCGCTCCGCTAGGCCGCGGGCGCCGCAGCGGCCTCTCGCTCGGGGAAGCCCCACCTTGGCAACAAGCTGCTGATTGGCTGGCGGGGGAGCAGAGCGGGCCAATCAAAGGCTTCCCTGACGCTCGAGGTAGGGCCGAGAAGTTTCTAAAAAGGGGAGTAGGGACGGGGGCACTAGGTGGTTGCCGAGCTCAGATGTTCCGCAGGTTGGCTGCGCAGAATGAGGCCTTTCAGCAAGAGGCGGAAAGGCACTGGGCGGCCAGGCGCGGTCGCTGCGGTGCCCGGAGGCCCTCCCGCCCGCCACCTGCTGCCCGAGTGCCTCGGGTCCCTAAAGCTACCGTCCTGTCCCTATTTCCCCGACACCCACGCAGCCATTCTTGAGCAAGTCTAGAGATTCTGGGTTTCTGAACCTCTACTCCTTCCCGGTCCTCTTTCCAAAGTCCCTGTAGATGGGGGCATTTATTTCCCCAAGTTCGTTCCCTGGGCCCTCTTCGTTTTCTTCCTGTATGTCTGCGCGCGCTCACCCACCCTTTAAACCAAATTGACCATCGCTTCATTATATTGTACCTGTTGCACCAGCCTCATGCGCTCTAATACAGTACATATTTTCTGAGGACACATTATAAGTGTTGTAAGAGAAAGTATCTTGAATAACTTTGTTCCCCCATCCCAACCTACACAAACATACACACACATATAGACTCAAAGGACCTAGCGTGGTAGCAACGAGATTAGGGCTAGAGACAGGTGACCAGGGCTTGACTTCAGCCTCTTCCACTTACTGACTGGGATCTTGAGCAGTTACTCAACCTCTCTGAACCTGTTTCCTTCCATGAAAAATGCTAATGATAATAACACCTGCCTCCTGGCATTACTGTGACCAAATATGTGGCACATGAAAGTTTACGAGTGATGCTATTATGTCAGGTAGTGATAACAAAGGAATGAGTATTCCTTTCCCACATTTAATCTCAGCCCTTCATTCTTGGTTTGGCTGCTATGGAGAACTCTCGATTTTAGGGACATTTAAGATTCCTATCTATAAGGCTACTATCCAAAATCTATAAAGAACTTACCCAACTCAACACCAAAAAACGAATACTGCAGTTAAGAAATGGGCAGAAGACATGAATAGACACTTTTCCAAAAAGGACTTCCAGATGGCTAACAGACACATGAAACAATGCCCAGCATCATTCATCATCAGGGAAATAAAAATCAAAACCACAATGAGATACCACCTTACACCTGTCAGAATGGCTAAAATTAACAACACAAGAAACAACAAGTGTTGGCAAGGATGTGGAGAAAAAGGAACCCTCATGCACTGTTGGTGGGAATGCAAACTGGTACAGCCACTCTGGAGAACAGTTTGGAGGGTCCTCAAAAAGTTAAAAATAGAATTACCCTTCGATCCAGCAATTGCACTGCTAGGTATTTACCCAAACAATACAAAAATATAGATTTGAAGGGACACAGGAACCCCGATGTTTACGGCCGCATTATCAACAATAGCCAAATTATGGAGAGAGCCCAGATGTCCATTGACTGATGAATAGATAAATAAGATGTGGTAGATACATATATGATGGAATATTACTCGGCCATCAAAAATGAGACCTTGCCATTTGCAATGACGTGGATGGAGTTGGCGTGTATTCTGCTAAGCAAAATAGATCAGTCAGAGAAAGACAAATACCATATGATCTCACTCATATGTGGAATTTAAGAAAGAAAACAGGTTAACATAAGGGAAAAGGGGGAAAAAAGAGAGGGAAATAAGACATAAGAGATTCTTGGACGCCTGGGTGGCTCAGTTGGTTAAGCGACTGCCTTCGGCTCAGGTCATGATCCTGGAGTCCCTGGATCGAGTCCCGCATCGGGCTCCCTGCTCGGCAGGGAGTCTGCTTCTCCCTCTGACCCTCCCCCCTCTCATGTACTCACTCTCTCTCATTCTCTCTGTCTCAAATAAATAAATAAAATCTTAAAAAAAAAAAAGACATAAGAGATTCTTAATGATAGACAACAAACTGAGGGTTGCTGGAGGGAGGTGGGGAGGGGAATGGGCTAGATGGGGGATGGGCACTAAAGAGAGCACTTGTTGTGTTGAGCAGTGGGTGTTGTATGTAAGTGATGAATCACTGACTTCTACTCCTGAAAGCAATATTGCGCTGTATGTTAATTACCTAAAATAAAATAAAAAAAGGTTCCTATCCATAAGTCAATATAAGACACAGACTAAAACTTAGTATAGGGTCCTGCTTTTAGCCCATGGATTTTTAGCAAGGGAGAGATGTCTTGGCAAGACAGAATTCCTCTTTTCTTCCGGGACTTTTCTTTGAATTCCTCTTTCAAAAATTTTACAAAAACAGCATCTGAGGATTTACAATCCATGTCATTTGAATAGGATTTGACATTGTCCTTTGTTTTTTTTTATGGATTTGTGGAGTGCCCTATCTCATCTCCCCATATACCTACATTAACACCAAGATGATTGTTTTTCTCAAACCCCTCTCCTGAAGCCACCCAGAGACCCATCTCTTCTGCAGACTTTGCCTCCCCTCAAATACTACACGCTGGTACACAGATTTTCTTCAGGGAACAGAGATTGGAAATTCAGTGCTCACAGACCCCTGGAGGTCATCCAGTTCTAACACCTGCTGGGCCCTGTTGATGTCTGAAGGGGCCTTTGTGGATGTTGTGCATTGTTAAATGCAAAGGCAATGATGTGTGGGAGGCACCTCGGTGGCGCAGGATGTTGGGGACAGGGAGGAGGGCAAGGAGCGCACCGCGCTGAGGTACAGTTCAATGGGAGGTAGTAGACCCGGGTCCCAGTGTCGGGTCTATGTCACCAGGGCCAAATCAGTCAAAAGTGGGAGGTCTCAGTTACCCTATCTGTAAAATGGAGAGAATCATACTTGCCTCCTTACTGGGTAGATATTTTAGGAAAAGAAATAAAGTCACACAGTTGAAAGCACTTTATATTTTTGGAAAAGGAAAAAAGGTGTGTGTGGGGGGGTGGGTGGGTAATAGGCTGATAAATCCATTTCATGTCACCGCTTTCACTGGGCCCCAAAGAATATGATCCAACAGGTGCTATTGAAAAACTTGGAAACCAGCTCTGTGCTAACTCTTGTGGGGTATGTGAAGGAATCATATGACACGATCTCTACTTATAAAGAATTTACCATCTAAAAATGTCGCTCCACTAACACGTGAAACATTGGTGTATGGTACTGACTGTGGGTTTGCAGTGAAGCTTCCCGACCCCAGCCTATCCGACGCTACAAGGAAAGGATTATCTGATGATGTGACTAGGGAGCCAGTAGGTGAGGGGTGCCCTGCCTGGACCAGCACAGCTCCTGGCCTCTTACTGTTGCCTTTCTGTCCTCGGCAGGGCATGGAGGTCTTACAGACCATCCTCACCGCCGCTTTCACCAGTGCTGGTGAGTCATGGCCTCATGCCGTGTGACGGGCTTCTGGAGACGTCCATGCATTCACCGGGGTCTGCTCGCCGGCTCACCTTTGATGCTGCCCTTCACCTACAGTCACGGAGGTTCCTGTTCCTGATACTTCCTCCCCTCTACCCTTCCACTGCCGCTGGTTACAAATGCCATCACAGCTACTGTAACTGCAGCAGCTGCTCCAGGGGGGACCCGGGGTGGGACACTGGGGTGCTCTTGTTCCCTTGCCTTCTTTGCTGGCCAAGACAGGCCACCTCCCTTCCCCCTTCCACAGGAGGAAGAAGGGTGCTAGGGTACCCCTTCTAATCCCTACATTTGCCCCAGATAGCCTAGAAAAGATGCAAAGTGCTCGCCTTTTCCCCCAGCACAGAGGGCTGTGTCCCCTTCGGGGACTGCCCCCAGCCTTCTTGGTTGGGGATGCTGGTCTGCAATGGGGTGAAGGACCGGTTCTGTTGCTCATGCTTGGCAGGCAGATTCCAGCTCCAGATTTCCAGGGCTGGGCCAGCAGATTTTGGGATTGCTCCAAAAAGGCTCAGCATAACTTCTGAGGAGGAATAGGTCAGTGTAATTGCTATCATCTTTGAAAATAAAAGCTGGAGTATCTTAATTAAAATAAAAATCAATACCAAGTCTCACCCATCAGACTGTCAAAATGACTCAAGTCTGAAGCAGTATTTGGCACTGTGGGATGTGGGGAAATGGGGGCTCTCATGTACCATCGGTGAGAATGCACATTTTACACCCACTCTGGAGAGCAGGTTGACAACGTCTAGTCGAGGTAAACTGCTCAGACTTCACACTTGGCAGTTCCCTTCTGGGCGTGTACACCAGTGGTTCTTAACTGGTGGTGCTTTCGGCCCCCAGGGAATATTTGGCAACCCCGGAGACATTTTAGATTGCTTTGTTTTCTATTTATACCAACCCAGAAATATGTCCCCTTTCTTTTCCTCTGTTGTTTGGTGCATATGTGATGTCTACCTTGAATTGTTTTTGTTGTCATCAGGGTGTCATCCCCAGGACCTGGTCTGTGGTGACTGGGTCTTAGTGTTTGTCTGATAGTCCGTCCCCAAGGCCCTGGAAACATCTGTCTGACATCCTCTATGAAGCTCTTTTAGTCTGCCTTCAGGAAGTCCCCTTTAGATGAAATAATGGATTGAATAGTGTGGCCCCCAAATTATTCATGTCTGTCCAGAACCTTAGAAAATGGTCTTATTTGGAAACATGGAATTAGTTAAGGATCAGGATGAGATCATTATGAATTAAATCCAATGACTAATGTCCTTATAAGAAGAGGAGAAGAGATAGATATGGAGAAGGACATGTGAGGATGGAGGTAAGCAGAAATCGGAGTGATGCTGCCATAAGCCAAGGAACAGGGGAGCCACCAGAAGCCGGAAGCGGCAAGGAAGGATTCTTCCCTAAAGCCGTCAGAGGAAGCTTGGCCCTCCTGGCACCTTGATCCTGGCCTTCTGGCCTCCTGAAATGCAAAAGAATGAATAAATTTTAAAAAATTGTTTCACGCTGGGGCGCCTGGGTGGCTCAGTTGGTTAATCATCTGCCTTTGGCTCAGGTCATGATCTCAGGGTCCTGGGATCGAGTTCCACATCTCCTGCATTGAGCTCCTCTGACGCCCCTCCCCTCCACTCGTGTTCTCACTCACTCTGCTCTCTCTCTTTCTCAAATAAATAAATAAATAAATAAATAAATAAATAAATAAAAGAAAATGTGATCATTGAGGCCAATGAGAAATGCCCAATGAGAAATGCTTTTCATACTTCCAAGGTGCCTGTGTGCTGAGAGCCTCCACGTGTGAGGATGGGCCGGGAAACACCACCCGACACTTGCACTGAGCTGGAGTCACCAGGGCTGCACTGAACCCTTGCCCACTTGCCATAATGCCATCCCCCATCTTCCTGGGTCACCTTTACTCCTGGGCTTCGAGCTGCTTGTACCCTGCCACCCTGACCACATAAATCTGGTTCTATTTTGGGACTTGGGTTTTGTGGCTCCTTCCTTGGAATAGCTTTCCCTACACCTTCCTATAAAAACTGCCCTTGTTGGCCCTAGTATCTGACTCAGATCAATGTCCGGAGACGTGGGGACTATTGGAGTACAATGTTTACTGCTGCCGGGTTGCAAGAGGATTCGGCACTAACCCTACCTGCTTTCGGATGCTTTTGCTTACGTAGGTAGGTCTTCTTACCTCCTCTTGGGACTCTGCCCCATTTCCTGTTATGATCTCTAAAACTGGGTCAAGTGTAATTCTGTTCTTTCTCCTCTAAGTGTAGCTGGCAACCCAGACACCCAGATGGAACTGCTCATTTAACTTGAGCATTTGCAGTTTCTGTTGAAGCCCGGCATGACCGGGCAGCGTCTGCTTGATCCTTTTGTCCATTTCAGCCTTTCTGGGCCACATGTGGCAGCCAGGGACCTAGTTCAGTCTCTCGTGTCAATCCTTCTCAAACCACCCGTGGGCTCTGTCCCCAGGGCATTGTCTGGTTTCCAGGAAGGATTGTTGCTCTGGAGACTCAGGCTGCCATGGGATTGATCAATGTGTTTGCTCTTGTTGGGCACAACATGGTGGCCTGGGGCACCCCAAGGGCTCAGCCAGTGGTGGGAGCCAGGTCTGCCAGCTTCCATCCGTCTGTTTGAGGCAGAGGACTTTCTGGGAGAGTCCGAGGTCTCCCCAGGATGCTGAATCTCCTGAAGACACACCCTACTCATTTCTTCCTCTTAAAACAAATGAAGAGACATTTTGTCCATACACTTCATTCAGCACTTAAGTCTCAAATAAATAAATAAAATAAAATAATAATAAAATAAATAATAAATAAATAATAATAAAATAAATAAAATCTTAAAAAAAAATGTTTCAAGGGTTCTCAAATTAACTGTCTTTTAAATGGCTAAGCAAAATACATGTTAGTTACTGTTGTCTTCACCAAACTCCACAGCAAGTACGAGGAGAGCTTCGCATCCATTCTTTTGTTATTAAATGCACTAACTATTGACCTTTGCTGGCTCGAGGTTTTGCACACAATAAACATTTCTTGAGTGATTGAGCTATGCTCATGGAAGACCATATATACCTTCTTTTCTTGCCTTTCTTCTATGATCCATCCTTTTGCCTATCTTTGCAGAGCTTAACTTAGAAGGGGTCTGGGAACTTGGATGAGAAAATACTATATCTTGATTTTTCACACAGCTAACCGAAATGTAACATTCCCCACAGTTACAAAGGTAACAAGCCACTGCGGTATTAACGGTCCCTGAGGTTTTGTCACCAACTGAAATCACAGGTATTTTTATGTCACATTGCAATTATTGAAAAGAATTCAAAATGCCATTTATGCTCATCAGTACTTCCAAATGACTGTAGTTAGACCTATTGCTAGATCTTGCCATTTGTTGCATCAATAAACAAACATATATATTTTCTATTTTGATAACTGTATTCAGTGCAACTGGGTTCCTTTGGAATCCTATGTATTTTATGTCCTTAAAAACATCTTGAGAAGAGGTCCATAGTTTCACTAGCCAGCCAAAGGGGTCCACAGCACACAAAGGTCAAGACTCCTTGGTTACACCGTGCCTTCTGGTTCCTTGATTTTTTTTTTTTTGTCAGTGTCCAGTGGAGGCGAGGACCAGCTGATGAGAGCAGTGGGGAGAAAGGAGTGGATTGAAGCCTTAAAGTTTTCAGAAAAAGGCTCTGATGGTGCAAAGTGAGATGCTGCCCACTAGTGGCTGGAAGTCAGAACTGCGAGATTGAATATAAGGCACACCTTTAAGAGGTTTGGGGTGCTGATTCTTGGTACTTGGGTCTGAAATAAGAGAAACATTGAAAGTATAGATTGCGCTGGGCAGCATAGACATTTTAACAATGTTTATTCTTTCGATCCGTGAGCATGGAATGTTTTTCCATCTTTTTGTGTCTTCAATTTCTTTCATGAGTGTTCTGTAGTTCCTAGAGTATAGATCCATTACCTCTTTGGTTAGGTTTATTCCGAGGTATCTTATGGTTTTTGGTGCTATTGTAAATGGAATAGTTTCTCTAATTTTTCTTTCTCCAGTTGCATTGTTAGTGTATAAGAAAGCAACTGATTTCTGTGCATTGCTTTTGTATCCTGCCACATTACTGAAATTGCTGTATGAGTTCTAGTAATTTGGGGGCGGAGTCTTTTGGGTTTTCCACATAAAGTATCATGTCGTCTGCAAAAAGAGAGAGTTTGACTTCTTCTTTGCCACAGAGGCAGTGGGCAGTTTTACCCCTGCCCACATATCACTATCGGATTCCTTGTTCTCCGCTCCAGCCATCTTCGCTGTCATTCAGTGACTCAGAAGCTTCCTCCCACTTAAGGAATTTACACACGCTTTTACCTCTCCTGCACCACCCCTCCCACCTCTTCATCTAGCTAACGGTGCTCTCCCTCCTTATCTACTATCTATCTGCCCCTGAACTGCCAGGCTAGGTCAGCCTCCTTGATAATCCTCATGCAGACCCATGCTCATGTCCTTCACAGCCCTCTCTCAGTTTGTAATGACATGGTCCCCACCCCCAATTTTTTTTGTTCCATGTTTGTCATTGAACTAGACAGTAAAGCCCGCGAGGCAGGGGCTGCCTGCTTTCCTTCTCTGTAGTAGCCTCAGTGTCTGCCCAAGGAAACTCGTGCATTGAGGAAGAGTACATTTCAGTTGGAAAATTCATAAAGGGACTGTGAATGCTAGCAGAACAGAGTTCGGTACATCAACAGTCGAGTCAGATGGCCTTCCTCCACCTATAGCACCCCGGCTACCACCAAGGCCTCTCTGTGTTCCGAGTACATGGAGACTTCAGGCCCAGCGCAGGAGACACAGTATAGCAAAACTGACAGGCTAGAGGTCAGATCCTGGCCTCGATGCTTCCTTCCGGGGTGATCTCAGTATCTCTGGGCCTCAGTTTGCCCATCTGTAAAATAGTGAAAATACTAGTACCTAGGACATAGAAGGGTTAAGAATGCTAATGAAGGAAGGAAGGTACAGTACCGAGCACATAATAAGAACTGACCAAATGGTGACCCAAAAGAAAGCCAGCTGAGCCTGAGGGATCGCCCACTCTTGCTCCCCTCTTGAGAGGCACTGGATTTAGAAACCAGAGGTGCTTTGCAACAGGGTGGGGCCTGGCTCTGGATTCTTTCCCCTGCTCTGTCTTGGTTGGGATGTTTTGGAGAGGCAGAGGATTCTTCCTTGCAGCTTGGCTGGATCCCCGGCTATGTGTCCGTTTCTCCACCTGCTTCACTCGGCATCTCTGTGCACGTGTGCTGGACTTACTGTCCCTGAACAGTGGTTGAAGTTGTGATTTCCTTCCTAACTTTTTACCCCCTCCCATTCCCGCCTAATTCTTGCTCCAGAGAAGAAGAACTGAGTTCGTTTACTCTGGCTAAAGATGGAGTTGTAACTCTGGAAGCCGTCTCGGCACAGAATTTCACAGAATATATTAGTGAATATATTCGGTAAGTAATATATTCAGCTCAATAAATATCAGTTGTGGTGATTTCCCTATTAGAAAATAGCGGACCGTCCCCAGCGCCAGTCTAGTCCGCCCCCCTAACTTCTATAACATCTGCTAAGCACCTGGCACTTCGAGGCTTTCCGGAGAGATTGGATGAAAGAGCAGAGGCTGAAGGCTGCGGCTTTTCCCCAGCTAGGCTGCATCGTCTTTCACTACCCTCAGTTCTGCACAGTGGCCAGTAGAGGGCAGGAGCAGTTAAGACAACAATACTCAGGACCCGCCAGCCCCAGAATTCCTGGCTTGAGGAGGGAGGATGGCGGAGGGAGAAAAATGTTAACAAGGACTGAAAAAATCCAATTGTTCTTTATCTCCTGGGGACCAAATGGAAGGAAATGTGTAGCTAGCGGGATGGAAGTTAGACTTCAGGAAGAACTTCCAGAACACAAAGTTTGTTAACTAGAACTTTTATACAGGTGACCCCCTAGGTACAACTGTGCAAGCAGAAAAGATGAGAAAGGGAGCTCTTCCAGTCCAAGGCCTATGTGACCCACCAGGTCCCCTTAAAGTAACCCTTCTGAGTGTGCCTTAAATGACTCCATTCTTGCAGATGCAATCATAAAATAACTTTATTGGTCAGGTTAGCCACCAGTCATGCTTTTCCTGTAATAAGGACCCTTTATAGAGGCATGATGGTGTTCACGTGCAGACGCTTTCTGAAGAGCCTGGGGCAGGGGCAGCCTTGCCCCCCCCCACGTCAGAGCTCCTTTGTTGAAATGAGCTGGTTTGGCTTTTGTGGATTTTTGAGTCTGGAGCCAAGCACAGAGTCCAGGGATCCTCCCCTCCACTTCCCAGCAAAGCGTACCCAGTATCAGGGATGTAATGGCATCTGAGCAGGGGCCAGGCTAGGGCTAGCTGTCCTCAGGCAGCCCTGTCCCTGACTGCCCAGATGGCTCCATCCCAGTGGTGCCCAAAGGGGCGGGATGGTGAGGCCCCAGGCAACATTACCTTTCAGACATGGGAAGAAGGAATTGCTCTCTAGCCAAGCTATAAAGCAAAAGACATCTTCAGTAATGAGGGTGTAGCTCAGAGATGTGAAAGCAGAGGGTTTCATCCTTGGCACAGGCCAGATTTGGCTGCCTGGCCCAGGCTTCGCAGACCCAACAAGCATCTCCAGCCAGAGTTTTCACTATGCACTGTGGCCTCAGGACGAATCAATTAACACAGCTGAACCACAGCATCCTCCTTTGGGCTAGCCAGGCACGTCCAGTGCTGGCTGGAGTCTGTTTCTCCCATCAGGATGTAGACCTTTCTGCCTGGATAAAGGAAGAGGACACACTACCTTTCTCATGCTTTGAGAACCACCTGCCATGGAGGATAAAGACCCGA
Organism: Phoca vitulina; assembly: GCF_004348235.1. Taxonomy (NCBI): domain Eukaryota; kingdom Metazoa; phylum Chordata; class Mammalia; order Carnivora; family Phocidae; genus Phoca; species Phoca vitulina. The sequence goes on along the minus strand of NW_022589729.1, from coordinate 20,700,730 downwards.
GTAAGGAGCGGCTGGGAACACAGAGGGTGTTGGGCAAAGGTGGAACTCGAGGGCCTGCTTCCTCAATTCAGCCGAATCGGGACGTTTGCCCCTATTAGGGATGCTGACGTAAGCAAGATCTGGCCTTTCCTGGGTAGAAGTCTGATCCACCTTCAAAGCACTGCCCAGCTGCTAAAATACAACCCCTCCATTTACCAAAGCCTCAGGTTGGATGTCTCCTCCCATATCAGTTTCTGAATATTGTGATCATGCTGGTGCCCTCCAATCTGGTGGCTTTCAAGGAGTGAGGTTAGGGAGGTGTAGAGGTGACTCTTGGTTTCCTTCCCCCCCAGACACTAGTGTGACTTCTCCGCACAGGCCACGGGGCCGGTGCCCACACGCCTTGGGCTCTCATGCCTCTGCCTAAGGCACAGAAGAGGTGTGTGTGCAGCAAGGGTGAGTGGATGAGGAGGGTGAAGGAGGAGGCAGTTGGGCAAGAGGTATATTCCGAGGAGCACTGAGAGGGAGCCCAGAGTAACTGCACCACCCGCCTGGCACGCAGGAGAGCGGTCAAGCGCTGCTCACAGAGAGAGCCAGGGATTGTGGGGAAAGCACGCTCTGTGCGTCCGTGCGGTTGCCCAAGCGACTTGTTAAGTTCATGACGCCAGATCATTGGGAAGAACCTGGGGGTAGTGAGGTGTCTGGGGTTGGGACTTCCAAGGATTACTTCCTCTGCTACCACGTCTGTCCTGGAAAGAGAGCTGCAGCCATGTCCCTCAGTAAAAGGCTGCCTGTCCCCTGATCCCACCTGACCCTGCCTACAGGGAAGAAGACTACAGAGGGAACCCATGGAGTTCTGTCACATGGTCTGTCCCAGACCTTCCAGCAAAAGCCAAACCAAACCATCAAGCCAGATGCAGTGGGGCGTGGGGGCCTTAGGCCCCGTGCCCCGTGCAAGGGCCACTCAGATCTCGATGAGGCTGGCGAGGCGCAGGCAGAGGGGCGCGTCGACCGGCATTGCGCTGCGCTTAATCTCGTTCCCGTCCAGGCGAAGCACCTGCAGCTTGGAGAAGTTCATGACGTCCACCACGGTGCAGAAGCTGCTGATGGAGAACTCTGTGGGGACAAGAGGGGCGGGGTGGGTGGGCGAAGCCCGGATCAGGGACCCGGCTCCACAGGGAGGCCGCTCAGCCTCCGTGAAGCGGCTTCGACACTTCTGAGGGGAGGAGTGGGACTTGGCTGGGTGGGGCGGCGTCTTCCCGGATCGGAGTCATAGCGACTGGCCCCGCTAGGGGGCAGCACCAGGCCCGGGGTGGGGTCTCCGCCCGTGTCGGCGGCTGCGCTGCCTCACCACCCCTCATCTGCACAGTACTCTGCAGTCCCTGGAATGTCCTTGAGTGTCCTTCCGCCGAGACCTGATCTTTTCCCATTTGTGAACAGCAGGGGGAAGCAGAAGGTAGTCAAAGACCAACCTTAGCAGCTTCGAAGGACTTTGCTGAAGGGCTCTGAGAAGGAAGACTGGGGAAATGGATGGACTTAAGGCTGGAATATCTCCTGACACTTTGCAGATAGAGAGAGGGGGCAGGAAATTAGAGAAATCCTGGGCAGGCAGACAAGTGTCCTTGCGTGCAGGAGCTTTGAGGGGGTGCCTGTTTCCATTCCCAGCACCGCCAAAGGAATGAGCAAGGCCCCGAGGTTCAAGAAGGCGGAAATTCATAGACGAATAGGGCTGTCGTGGACCTCAAAAGTCAAATAAATAATTCCCTTGCCTCCTGCATTTAATATGATATGGTTTACCCCCCCTTTTTTTTAATCTCAAAAGAAGTCTCCTTTTTGAAGATATTCCCCTCCCCCCCAAACCACATAATCTTAATAGATACAATAGTTCTGTTTGGGTTTAACATAAATCCTTCCATTTTCCCTCTAGTTGTCCTCTTGGACATATCGGCCACATCTGTCCCAAGTCTCCTGGGTTAGGAACTTGAAGGGAAAACACCAAGAACCCAGCACAACTCCAGGAGAGCCAGCACAAATCACCGTGAAGAGCTGCCTTCCACGCCGTGCCTGAGGGCCTCCAGAAGCTGGCTCCTGCCAGAAGGGCTCCCAGTGAAGTCACCTGTCGGATCTCAGTGGGATACATCTCCAGGGCTGTCGCTAACATGGGGCAGCCCCAGAGCTTGCCTTTGCTTCCACCAGAGGCATTGCTCAGCTTGCCAGGGTGGTCGGGAGGCATGGGAGGACTCGGAGGAGGATGGCCTCATGGAGGGGGGGTCATGGGTGTGAAAGGGAAGGCTGTGAGGAAGACAGTGTGGGGGGCTTAAATAGGCTTTTCAATTAGCACTCCCTCTTAAGAACTGACCAAGAGGAGATGGGGGCAGGCTACAACCCATAAACTTGTATTGCAAACATAAGACAGAAAATCCAGCCCCAAAGAATAATGGGACACTGGACTAGGAAGAGGGGAGTGCCCTTCTGTGGACAGCATTCAGTGGCGGGGGGGGGGTATGAGGAGGGGAATGGGTGGGGATGGGAGGGGTGTGGGGAAGATGGAGATCTTTTGGATATTTTTGGATGTCTCCTTTCTGGTCCCAGGAAGTAGATTAAGTGGCCTCTGAGTGGGCAGGTTCGGGGCAGAGCTTAGGCCAGGGGCTGCGCTTGTGGTAGCCACGGAGGAGGGTAGAGTGGGCTGGGCTGGGGAGAAGTCAGTTGGGTTGGCTTATAGGTCACTTCCAAATCTACTGCCCTAGATGGATTCTCTACCCCAGCCTCGGGCCCTCAGACCATCCGCTAAAATCTTGGATCCCTCCGCATGTATGTGAATATGGGGGATACTTAGGGGCTGCTAGACACAGCCCGTATATCGATTCCATCCACACAGCAGATGCACTGTGCCCCTCTGTTTGCCTTCCCCATGCTCACGAAGAGGACAGGGCTTTTGCTTGGAGACTCTGGAGGACATTTTCCAGCCCAGATTAAATACTGACATAAGTCTTTCCAAATTCCTCCCGGGGTACCCACCCTGCTCCCTTGGATCCCACAGCTACTGAATAACATTCCGAGCTGTGTTCCCTTGCTGTTGCCAGGCTGGAAAATCTGAGGGAGATGCTAATAGAAGAGGCAAGGGGGAGGGAGGGGACTGGCTTGATTCCCCTGCACACCCTTTAGTTCCTGCCCTCCATTTAGCTCCTCCCCAGAGGATTGCTTCAGTCCCACCTCCACCACCACCCCCACTGGCTGTGGGAGGACGCCCTAGGAGAGGGGCCCGAGCTTGGGGCACTGTCTTTCCTGCCGGTGGTCTGAATCAGAGAGCTATCCTCACGTTCTCAGTCAGAGACGCCTGGCGCCAGGTCCTTGGATGTTGAAGGCTGGCCTTCAGGGTTTTACCTACGTAGCCTGGGTGGCCTGGAGAGATGGCTGCTTCTTCTCAGTGCCCCCGTCTTCACAATGCAAGAAGTCAAACAAAACAGAACTCTGCCTGTCAACTCCCAAGCGGCAAGGAGAGGAGAAGTTAGTCCGAGTTATCGTGTATTGCTTCCCAGCTATGTGCCAGGCCCCGGACCAAGCACCTCCTGTGTCTTGATTCTCTAATTTAAGACAAAGTAAATGTAGGAACTGGCATTATTTTGCCTCAGAAGAAGACTGGCAGAGAGACTAAATGATAACTAGGTCAGGGGATTTGGCTTAAATGACACAAGAAGGGACTTGGAGGAGACACTGAACATTTTTCGGTTGTTTGACTTACTGGAGGACTTTCTCGCAAGACCTTGGGACACTTAACTGAAGTGGTTTTATCTTCCGCAGAGCTTTGCGAAGGGGCGGGCCACCCTGTATTTGAGTGGCAGACGTGCTCCGCACGGAGGCAGGCGGGGACAGGGTGCCGTATGGAGCCCTTCCCACCCCGACTTTCTCTGACTGTGTATCATCAGGCAGTAACCAATGGGCTCCCTCCCACGACAGCTGCTCTCTTGCTGTCACATCTTCAGGGGCAAACACAGCACATAATGTGACATTTCTGATGTGACAGTCCCCCCGGGTTCAGAGTAGGGTGGCAGGTGACTTCTGGGAGGGATGATGGACAGCCACAAGTAAATGTCAAACCCTTTGCAGCCTGAGACATCTCAGAGACATCTCAGATTCTCTTGGGAATAAGACCTCCCCGCACCCCAAAAAAGAGAGACTTTACATATAAAACAGTTTGGGTGCCCATGATGGTGTCTTGCACTTCGAACCAGAGGACCAGACACCTCCTTACCTCACCCGCCCTGCTGTCGACCTCTGGGACTCGGTGCCTCTCTCACTCAGAGGGCTGTCCAACCCGTTTATGTCTTGCTAAATGACTGATCTGTTCCCTGAGCACCGGGAGAGAAAGAACAGAGCAGGAGGGGATGAAGGCTCGGTCCCTATCTGTGCTCTGATGGTGTGGTTTGCTCACAGCGGGCTCCGCTTCAAAGCCCTTTGCCAGGTAGTGAGTCCTTTCTCAGGGAAAGGGGGACTTTGCTGACCGAGGAAGGCTCAGTACCTTCCAGCTGGGATTCCAACATCAGAGGCCCTGGGGTAATGTAAGCACATTCTGAACACAAGATCCTGACATGGAGCTGAAAAGCAACTAGATCATTCTACCCAAAATGAGTATTTTAGTTCTAAGAGGCAGAAAGGCAGCCCTTTTGATTCCTTTAGGCATTCGCCGGGAAGTGCTTGGAAAACAAGAGGGCTGTGTCCTTGCCCGTTGCCCCAGGGCTTTGTGGTGATAGGGCCCCTGTTACTCTAGGGGGACCTCTGCCCCACCACCAGGGGCTCCTTGTACTCCAGGGAGAACGGACCAGAACAAGTACCTCATTCAGCTTCGAGGGGCTGCACATTCTTATCCAACAGCTGTTATGTTTAAAAGACAAACAGCCAAACACACGGCTGGCTGTAGAGGCAGGGGTAGGACATGTGGAAACAGAGAGCTCATCCTCTTCTGGGTCAGTGAGTAAGAACGAATGCCATGGTTTCTTAACAGTCCACCTTCCTCCCAAGATGGACCCTGGAAGTTCAGCTTAAATCCCCCTCTCTAGGAACTGCTCTCATCCAAACCTCCGCAAACTCATCTCTCCTTGCTCCTCAACACGTGAGCCCTTCCTCTCAGACACACAGATTTCCTGGCTGTCCCCTACAGGTGACCCATTAAATGACTGGTTCCTCTGCGGCACTCCCACTTCCCAGAACGGCTTTGCCCCTTCCCTCCAGCCCGAGCTCACTTAGCTGTCAAGACTTAGATGGAAGCTTACCTCTTCTGGGAAGTCTTCTTCCAAGCCAACCCACCCCCTACCCCGAATTTTCCCAGCACTGCTGTTTGGTCTAGGGGTGTGCCATTTTGGACCTCTTGGACAGGGGTAGAGCGTGGATTGCAGGTGGCTTCATTTGTGCTCTCTGGTTCCCCTACTTCTATGTCCTTTGCATTGCTGCTAGCACTCACAAGAGGGTGTTTTCCAATGAGACAGCCAGCCACTCCCCACTCCCCTTTGTCAGTGTCTCACCATTGATCCTATTGCCTTGGAGGTAGAGATTCTCCAGGTTGGTGTTGACTGGGGGGATCTTCTGCAGCTGGTTGTAGGAGAGGTCAAGCTCAAGGAGGCTGCTGGAGTTGAAGGTGTTGGAGGCCAAGCCATTGTTGGTGAGACTGTTGTGGGACAGCCGCACGTACAGCAGCTTGGGCGAGCCCCGGAAGTAGCTATCGGGGACGGAGTAGACATTGTTGTGCTCCAGGTACAGCTGCTCGAGGGCTATGGGCAGTCCATCAGGCACCTTCCGCAGGTGGTTGTAACTCAGGTCCAGCAAGATCAGTGACCGGAGGCCCCTCATCGCACTGCCCACTTCCTGGATCTCGTTGTGCTGGAGGTACAAGGCTGTGAGGTTCTCCAGCCCCTCCAGAGCGTTGTTGGGGACCCTCGAGATCTGGTTGTGGTCGAGATGGAGCTCCCTCAGGGATCGAGGCAGCGGGCCGGGCATGCGGGTCAGGTTGTTGTGGTCCAGGTATAGCCTCTCCAGGTGCCTCAGCTTGGAGAAGATCTTCCTGCCCACCTTATCGCTGGTGATCTGGTTGCCATGGAGAGCAATCCAGAGCAGCCCGGTGGCATTGTCAAAGACGCCTTCCTGGATGGACGAGATCTGGTTGTTCTGGAAGTAGACGTACTTCATGCGGGAAGGGACGAAGGGCAGATACTTGAGGTTGCGGTTGTCACAGTACATGGCCGTGGGGAAGTTGGGTGGGCAGTCGCACTCCTGAGGGCAGTCACGGGGCTCTGGAGGGGGCGGAGAACCGTAGGCATAGGCTGGGCCTTCCTCCACCCCGTAGGGGTAGGGCTCGTAGGGCTCATACGGGTAGGGGTCATAGGGATCGTAGTAGGTGGACTGCTGGCTGCGGAGGTAGTGGAACCACCAGTGGGGATCTTCGTCGTACTGGGCCCGAGAGAGGGAGCAGAGCCCGGCCAGCAGCAGGAGGGAGGCCCACTGCATTTTGTCTCTCTGCAAGAGCCAGGAGAGAACAGAGAAAGCAGGCATGAGTGAGACAGCAGGGAGGCGGGGAGGCGAGCCTTGGGCTGTGAGCGATCGCATCTGACTTCTGCAGCAGGCCCCTGAGACTGGGAGCCCCGCCCTCACTTCCCACACGCCTCCCCCCAGGGCCGGCTCTGCACACCTGGTGCAGCTGGACCACGGCTGCCTGGGGGAGCTGGGTACACTTTACCCTGCTCACAGAGTCACAGAAGCAGAGCCTTCGAGATTAGAAGGAACTTGAATGGGGGGCACTGCATTTTTTTTTTCAAGGGGCAGGTCCTTAGGCGCCTCTAGCAACCTGAAAGTTCTGTTGGGAGAGCTGGAAAGCCCGAGCAGTCATCCCTGCGGGGGCGGGCGGTGGGGGGAGGTGCTCTTCAGGCCTGAATTCCCATTCAGTTTGGACTCCCCGGGGATATAATATTTTCCAAGAAAAAAGCCCTCTGGTTCTTTCCCTGTCTCTGGGAAACCTTCAGAAGCATCTTGAGACCTCAAAGGGGGAGATCTGAACTACTCCTGGAAGATCTTTTGGTCTCTTGGGTGGGGGTTTCTGGTTTCTAGTCTTTGGGGAGGGGTGTGGTCCGTCTGCGGTCACCGCAAGGCTTGGGCTGCCTTCCCAAGTGTCAGTGTCTGTAGCAGTCTGCTGGGTGAGAACGCTCTCTGCTTGGCAGTCTGCTGGGTGAGAACGCTACCTGGCTGACACAGCGTCTTCATGCAACAGCGACAGTCCCCCCCAGACTGGGGACCCTGGCAGCAGGTGTGGTGGTGTCTTCTAGGGTGGGTACTGAGTGTGTGGAGCCTGAGTCCGTGAACTTGGCTTCTGTGGTATCAAGTAAAGAGTTAGCCCCCTCATGCTCCACCATGGACATTATGCTAGAGCCTCCGGATGCAGAGAAATGAATGAGGAACACTGAGAAATGGAATAGCAATTGAGGACACCTGTGTTATACCCAAGAGAATGTGGCTTTGGAATGGGATTCTGGCATCTCCCTCTCCCATCCTGGGCTACCTGTGACGACATCTGGATTACCAGCCTCCATGACTAGCCCTCCACTCCCCCCATAGCCAGGCAACCTGTTACCTTGAGCTCGTATGTTAGTGAGATGAGAACAGGGCAGGCTTGGAGAGAAAGGTGGGTTTGGTGCATTCTGGGAGGGAAGCTGAAGGTATGGAAGATGAGGAAGCTTACCGGTCACCCTACCCTGAGTACCCATAGCCAATGCCCTGGATAGCCTTTGTGAGCAATGGGAACCTTCCAGAGGTGTGAGGGTCACCCTTGGACAGAGGAACCTTAGACATTTCCTGGTCCCGGAAGGGTTGCATATATCCCTTACATTGCTGTTGGGCCTCCTGGGGTTGGCAACTGGAGACAGAAGAAAGAAAGGAATCTAGGAGTCAGAATCAAATCCAATGATGGGAAAGACCCTGACTGTGACACTCAATCTGGTCACCTCTGCCACCGTTCCTCCCAGGCCCCAGACCTCTCTGTTTCCTGAAAGTGATTCCCATCGGCCCCCTTATTCCATTAGCCTCTGGGCTGCAGAGGAGAGGCACCTGGTTCATCCTCAAACAGCCTCAGGCCTCAGACAAAGAACCCACAGTATTTCTGAGAAGCCAACCCAACTGCCCACTGCCTGGGCACGCTGGCTGGGCCCTGGCTCCGGCCGGGAGAGAAGACGGATGGAGCGGCCCACTGCCAACAGAGCATTTTTCCATGCACAGCCCTGGGCTGCTGCAGGACCAAGGTAGCTGTCTGGAGGCTGGCACAGTGAGCCTCTGTCTCCATTTCTCCTTCCAGACTGGGCATGTTGGCAGATGAGAGCCACCTTTCTCTTCAAGACCCAGCTTTCCAGGGGCTGTGCATCCTGCCCACTCGGGCCTCTCCTTAGGAGCCATGACTGCTAAGAGGGCTGGGTGGGGAGCTTCTGCCTCTCCTCTGCTCCATCTCTTAGCAGTGCTGCTCCAGGGTCATATACTTTTAAATCTCTCTGCCCACCCTAATGACAGAGACCTTCCTGTGCTCAGAGTTTTGTGAGGTAGAAAGTTTCTGAGATGGGTGCTCCCTGAGTTGTGGGGAGCTGACTCAGGAGTTAATGCTCTTCTCTCATTTCTCCACTCTAGAGAATGATCTTTCCCTCCTATCAGCGTTGAAGAGGTCAGACCAAAATTTGTCTCCTCTGCTGGATTGGACCCTCCTTCATGGCTCCCTGAACATGGTTGATTCTCAGCACTTCTCTTTATTCTTTCCCCTTCACCCCAGCAACACACACACACACACACACACACACACACACACACACACTCACACCCCCCCATCCTTCCCCTATAACAGCACTCAGGTACCATCATCTGCCTATAGGACAGACTGCAGGGCTGGGGTGGTGGGATTATGAGCACTAGCAGGACAGAGCTGGCTTCTTTAGATACCTGGTCCTTCCCTTTTTCATGCCTGAGAAGGGAAGGTCCCCCCCCCCAACAACCAGAAAGGAACTGTAGGACAGAGGTAACACTTTCCCTCTACTCCCCCTTGCCCCTCTCCAGCATCCTGGGGTCATGGCCCGGATGGGAGAATGAGGAATGGTTGCCCCCTGTCAGCCCCTCTCCCCAAGCCCCAGCCCTTTCCTTTACTCCCGCTATGGAACTATAAGGGACAAAAACTGAAGTAAAATGACTAAACTTACCTCCAGTTGAACCTTTCAGAGAGTGACCACGTCCTTCTGTCTGGCCTCCTTGGGTTGGAGAACGTGTGAGAGAGAGAGAGAGACAGAGTGTCTACTGAGAGTGTGCAGGCCTGTGCCAGGCCAGGGTCCCGCCCCCAAATTCCTAATCAAATATTGTGAAGAAAGGGACTGAGGAGGCCGGATCCTGGCTTTTTCGGCTCCGCTGCAGGGGCGGAGCTCACACTCAACCAAGCAAAATCCTTCCGTCCGCTTGACGTTAGAAAAACCACCTTCTTTCCACTCACTTATCTTCCCTAAAGCATTGGCAGCTCTGAGTCTCTTTCTGCTGAATGAGTTAGTGGCGCCCTGGAAGGTATTTGTATAGTCTCTTACCAAGTGCCTGGCTTTCTCATTAAACCCACAAGGGCAGATGCAGTGCTGGGGAGGGCCAGGACTGGGGAAGAGGCCATCTTAACTCTTTTAGCAACCCATGTGTCACCCCAGAGAGCCAGGACTACTCAGCCTTCTTGCCTCCCCCTCCATGCAGGTGCTTAGACTAGTGCACGAGCGGGCATGACACAGGAAAGCTGGTTCTGGCTCCACTTCTATCCCTTAGCAGTGTAGACTCGCCTGGGCTGCAGGGTTTCTCTCCTCCATTGGAATTAATGGAAAAGAATGGGAGCTCACCTTTGTGGATCACTTACTGTGTGCTAGCATCACACACTTTCATTTAATCCCCTGGCAACCATTCAACTTTCTGTCTCTATGAACTTGACTACTCTAGAAACCTCACATAAGTGGAATCGTACAACAGTTGTCTTTCTGTGACTGGCTTATTTCACTTAGCATCATGTTCTTAAAATTCATCCGTCGTAGCATGTGGCAGAATTCCCTTCCTACAACATTCTCTTGTATGTGTAGACCACATTTTGTTTATCTGTTCATCCATTGATGGACATTTGGGTTGCTTTTGCCTCTTGGCTCTTGTAAATAACGCTGCTATGAACGTGCGTGTACAAATATCTTTTTGAGACCCTGCTCTTAATTAATTTAGATATATGCTCAGAAGTGGAATCATATGGTGATTCTATTTTTAATTTTTTAAACCACCATACTATTTCCCATAGTAGATGGGAATGCCAACAGGGCACAAAGGTTCAAGTTTGAAACACTCCTTATTTTTTAAGAAATACCAATTGAGAAAGCTTCAGATTTGAATTTGAAGACTTTAGAGGTGTCGAGGCAGATGCAATTTTTGGTTGCTCCAATAGGTCTAAACTGTGTAGGCCATCAGAAAGGTCCTTGTCAGGAACCCACTCTTCTCAGGGCTTATGAAGAGTTTTTTTTAAAAGAGTAAACATAATGAATGGGTATTTGTTGATCACCTGCTATAAACTAAGTGGTCTACTGATGTTATCTCACTTAATGATCACAGAAGGTATTTTGTGTTGAAAATAGAGGTGCAAAGATGTGGTGTGACTAGCTAGAAAGTGGTAAAACAAGGATTTGAACCTAGATCTGCATGATTCCAAAGCCCACAGGCTTTCCCACACCAAAAGGCCAGAGGACTGATGGAGTGGTAGGGGCGATGACCACCCTGCTGTCACGGTTGGACTCAATTCATATGGAGCCCAACTAATTACAGTGGCCCAATCTTCTGGAATCCCAGGGGAGGGTAGCAGGGAGAGGGAGCTGGGATACAGGGCTTCTCTTTCCAAGTCCAGACATATTTCCTTTCAATTAATAAATATGAGCCTCTACTCTGTGCCTGGCATGGTCTTAAATGTTGGGGATGCAAAGAAGGTTGTAATATAATGCTTGCTCAAAATAAAGCAGAAGGCTTTGCAGCAAACTCCAATTCCACGAGGGAGGCAGAGTGGCCTTAATGTGAAGATGGTTATCAATAATGCACAGGTAACCTTCTCATCATTTTGAGTCCAGAAAGCAGTCACTTTTCAACAGAAGACACTGGTTTTGGTAACAGGGCCCAAGAGTTACTTCTTAGATGGGCCTAGATAGCCAGGCACATCTGCCCACTGAGTACAGATGTTTATTATTATTTTTTTTAATTGCAGCAATACTGCATTTACTAACAGCGAAAGTCAGGGGAGCCAGGGGGCCAGCCAACCATTGACTGGGATCCTTCCCAACCAAGCTCCCCCCAAAAAAAGCAGTATCTCCATGTGTTTTGTTGACCATTTCTAAAATGGTAAGATTTGTACCAGATCTTTCGTAATCTATCCTGTTCTGAGGTAGGCTTGGGAGGAAGGAAGACGAGAGGATGACTAGGACAAGATCAGGAGGCACATTCCAGGGGGACCATCCACAGTTCAGAAGTTCCACTGTCAATGGGCTCCAGTCTCCATTTTGACTCCCATTGCTCTGTTTGCCTGGGTCCTGGATCTAGGCCTTCTGAGCTTGGCTTCAATATGGGAAACCAACTAGGGGGTACTGATGTCCTCCAGATTGCCGAGGGAGTCCACATTGGAAGGGGTTCATTTGGGACACTGGTGCTCTCTGGGAGGTCAAGCCAGCATTGCCCAGTCACCAGACTGCAAGCAAAGTAAAAAGAGAGGCTATGTTACACATTTACGTAGCCCCATCCCCAGCCAGGCATACAATGCCTGGCACTTAGTAGGTAATCAGTAAAGAATTGTGGAATGAATTGTATTTTTGGCTCCCTACAGAGTCTGCCTGTCTTCAGTACCCAAAGCCGGGTAGAATAATCACCACTACCAAGGCCAGGAAAACCGTTTGGCCTTCAGGCCTATTTGACTTTCCAGGGGTTCAAGCCACTGCTATTTCCTCTCCACCCAGAAAAGTACAGGTTAAGCCACAACCACTAGGCACAGCTGATTGTCTCTGATATTGGATCCGCCCTGTCTGGAAGGGATGAAATGTGTTCTGATTCAAATTCCTACTGGAATTCAAAGACACAGTGGCTTTGGTGGCCACCAACCCCTTCCTCTTTCTCCCCCATAGGACCCAATACTTCTTGTTTTTATAACACAGCCTCTGATCCCAAACAACCAGGGGATGGGGTGGGGGTGGCGGGATAAGAATGGAAATCCACCCAAACAAAATTAGTGAGTTGAATATAAAGAGGTCAGTAGAAAGATGATCATGGTGATACAATCCAGGCTCTACTTCTGGCCCATCCTGAAAACTCTTGATGCCAGAGAGGGATTATTTATTAGGCTGATGTTTCAATAGAAAAGTCTGGGCTACCCTGGCACCCAGTAGTAGTGTCCCAAAGTTTCCAAGGGAGTTTTTTCTCCTTATTCTTTTAGCATTGAGGGGCTCTTTGAAGTCCTCACCACGGATAGTCTCCTTTTTCCAGAAGGACGAGACAAAGATGATGGAGCTGGGGGAGAGACTTGTTTTCTTTCAAATGCGATAGGAGGAAGACCTTGAGTTTGAAGTTCTGGGAAATGCATTGAGGGCTTCAGAATTTTCTTCTAATAACCTCCTTAAAAATAAGAGAGAGAACATCTTTTCTCTTTTTTAATGGATAGAATCTCTTATTTTGACTGTGTATTTACAGCATGCTTGGTACTACAACTTGATGACATGATGGATTCCAGAAGATCACCTTCTAGAAAGTGTGAATGCACTTGAATTGAGAAACCAGGGTTGGTTCAGGGAAAGATACCTAAATGAGGAAGGAGGCAAAGGAGATAACCTGAAATCTGAAGTCTGGAGGCCACTCAGTGTAGGGCATCCTTCTTTGTTTTGCAAATGAGCTAAGAACTAATGATGTTCCTGAGACTGTGCTGGGGGAGAGAACTGATGTAAGATGGACCAGTTCCCAGGATTCTGGCACCAGCTAGGATTACCTGGCTGTAGGTAAGAACAGGACTAGATATTAGCTCTGAAATACCAGCTACCATTTCTGAAATTCTTACCACAACCTTATCAAATAAGTATTATCATACCTTATTTTTACAGATGAAGAAATGGAAATTTAGGAAGGCTATAAATTTGTTCAAGATTGCATAGCAATTAAGTGGCAGAGCTGGGATTTTAAACTTGTCTGTCTGCTTCTAGAGACTGAGTTCCTGACCACTATGCACATAGAATCTCCAGTGTAAAGGAATAAGCGTAGGTTTGGAACCCATGTATGTTCAGATTCCATCTTGACCACTTATTGTCTCCATGACATTGGGCTAATTGCTTACGCATCAATGAGACTTCATTTATAAAATGGCGGCAATAACCCTAACTTTGTGAGGTCTTGGGCAGACTAAATGAGATAAAAAATAGAGGCTCCTGGTAGGGAACCTGTCATGTGGTGGCCCTTCAATAAATGGCAGCTGCCTTTGGTTATTTTAGTAGATTGCAAGTTCCCTGGGGGGATGGGGAGCAATCTCATTAGTCGGCATAATGCTTGGCCAAGTGCCTGGCATTTATTAGGCCCTTTCTAAACGTTGGTTGAATAAATGAAACGTGTAGAAGCTGGATTTTACCAAAGGGTAGTAAATCTACTTTGGTAACTTAAACCAATCAGAGAAAAGCTAGTTAAGGTTAGAGGTGGGACTTTCAGTGCCTAGAATTTTTGCCTCTCCTCCCCCACCCTGCCAAGGAAGGACAAGAGAAGTGACTGCAAGGTCAGTGTAGAACACTCTACAGACATGGAGAAATATCTTGGGGAGGGGGTCATGGAAAAGGTCAGGATCTAAGAGCCAAGTACAGAACAGCCCAGAAGAGGAGGTGCCCCGGCTCCTTCTCAGACGGCGTTTAAGAGTCAGGTTTAGGGTGGAGAGAGGGTAGAACAAGAATACTACCTAACCAGTAGCACCATTCTGAATCCCTTTGGGCTGAAGAAAGAAATTGGCTCCTACCTGAGGATGGACAGGGCTAGTTCTTCAAAGCAAGAACTAATGACCTGGGCCCATGCAAAGGTCTAAGGACTTGGATCTAGTTCTACTGGAGTTCGGAGAATAATGGAGAATAATGATCCCTAGTAATGTGTGTGATGTCTTGAACTCTGGTTCATTCCATCATCCGCTTACCTCTGTACGGTCCCTGTAGTAAAGTAATAGTTTAACAATGAAATGTTTAAAAAATAAGGAAAACTCCTTAAAAACAAAAAGGGGTTTAGGAAAAGCAATGTATTATCATTGCCTCAGAAAGGGCATGGATTTTGAGTCAGACAGAATGGCTTTGAATCCCAGAAACTTAGAGTGTGTTCCTTAATTTCCTTGGTCTTCAGGTTCCTTATCTGTAGAATGGGAATGATTAACACCTAGCTCATCAGGTGGTTTTATTTTTATTTAAAAATTTTTTTCATTAGGTGGTTTTAAAGCAATTGGAAGTGTCTAGCACAGCACCGGGCGCACTGAAGACACTTAGAAAAATGTCACTTCTTTTCCTCACCTTGGGTATTTTCCAGGAACAGGTTGGGGCTGGGGTATAGAAAGGAAGACCTGGTGTCCTAATCTAAGGAAAGGTCAGAGAGAAGATGATTTGGGGAGGAATATGGGGGGCGGCAGCTTGGAAAGGAAATGGACGATGTACTTGACACTTGTAAGGAAGAAACAGAACTGGAGGTTCACAGGCCCAAAGGGTCTAGGATTCTGGCAGCCCAGCCCTCCATTTGAGGGGACTGGTTCTTAGCTCTGGCTGCACGGGGGGGCCAGTGGGGAGGCTTTCAAGAACACCCAGGCCCAGGCCCCACTCCAGAAGAATGAAATAGGATCTATGCAAGTGGGACCCGGCATTTTCTTATTTTTTTTTTTAAAGACTTTATTTATTTATTTGACACAGAGAGAGAGATAGTGAGAGAGAGAGAGATCACAAGCAGGGGGAGCTGCCCGCAGAGGGAGAGGGAGAAGCAGGCTCCCCGCAGAGCAAGGAGCTCGATGCGGGGCTTGATCCCAGGACTCTGGAATCATGACCTGAGCTGAAGGCAGTGGCTTAACCAACTGAGCCACCCAGGCGCCCCACCGGCATTTTCTTATGGATTGACCCATGATTTTAGTGTTTAGACAGGTTTGAGAGTGCTCTCTGGAGACAGGGAGATTGACGTGATGACCTCTAAAATAAAGGCTATTGCTGAAACCTCTGTCTCTAAAAAGAGGGGCTTTTCAAACATTTCTTCATGAAGTGCCCAGAAAAGGAGCAAAGAATGCAAGAAGAATCCAGTAATCAAAGGGCACCATTCAAAGCAGCCCCCTCAAGCTGAAATCTCACATTTGATGTTAAAAAGTCATGTGATTTTTGCATTTTGGTCCATAAAACATTCATGTTTATTTCCATAGCAATCTCCCTCCTCCCCCACGAAAACTCCTGCGGAATAAATGGTGCTCTAGATACACACCATGCTTCTCCAGAGGCTCTGTGGGCCTGGGCAATCACAGCCTGAGAAGCCATTCACCTTGGCTGGTGAGCTTCCTGGTCACTGCAGGGACAGCTGGGCGAGCTGCCCCTATGCATCGTGCATCTCAGGGATGCACCATGGCTCTGGAGTTCACAGACCAGCTCCCTCCGTCTGTTGCTGGAGCATGAAGAGGAAGAGCTGTTGCTTCTTCACCACTTTTCCTGTTGGAGAAACTGCCAAATGGCTCCCGGCCAAGCCGCTTGGTAAGCTTTGCGAAGAGCTGAATTCCTTTTCCAATCCCCATGAGGCTATATTTCTAAGGGAATTTGCAAGAATAGAAATTGTTTTGATCTTCACTCAAGATACAGAAAGATTCATTCCCTCCCCCTGCCTCCCACTTCTTAGATCCCCAGCCATGTTAAGTACACCCCCCTGTGGGAGAGTTTGCTCCCCCTGCCCCGCCGGCCAGCAGCCAGCGTCCCAGGGCAGCCTGTTCTCCAGCTTTGCCCCCTGAAGCCCCTGATGTTTCCTTGTGACCTGCCCCTCTCTGCCTCCAGCTCCCTCTTCATCCACTTCAACAAAACAGCATCTTCCAGGAGCCAATGTGTTGGGCTTTGAGGGGAGAACTGGGGTATGGGGTGCAGGGTCAGAAGAGAGTGCCTTCTTTCTGGAGAACCAGAAAAAGGAAGACGAAGGGAATTGATATTTTTGAAGGCTCTAGGCTGGGTCCTCTACCTACAACATTTAATCTTCATAAAACCACGAAACATAGTTACAATTATTTCCATTTAACAAGGAAGGTAAACTGAGGCTCAAAGAGGTGAACTGAGATTTTAACACGAGCCCAGCTTGTGCAGGGTGTGAAGGAAAGTTTGCCTAGGGGAGCGGATGAATGAGTAGATCAAGTCAACTGGGAAGCAAAGTGTGCCCCAGGGTCACCAGCAATCACTGTTGTCAGCAGATCCCCCCCCCCCCCCGCCCCCGCCCCAGGGAAATAGACTGACCGGGATTCTCTGGGCTTCTGCCGGGCAAAGCCAACTCTTCACCATCCTCCTTTCTCTTGCTGTGGAGGGTCTCCCATCAATGGCAGACAAGGGCAGCCGTAGAGACACTCAAAGCCTGTAGGACAATCCCCACTGGTCTAAAGCAGGCTTCTGTGCCCACCGGGGAGTGAGGAAAAAAGCTCTCTTGGAAGGCCCCCCGCTCTGGAAGATCTGCTCCTGGGGTCTCCGCCCTGGAGTCTGCGGTGGGACATCACCTAACCTTCTGCAGAAGGCCCTCCTGACCCTGTTTGTTCTTTTCCAGAACCAGGCTTCCATGAGAACCAAGCCCGCAAGGTATGGAGGTGAATGGGGCCTTCTTTTATTCTTTCTTCCTTTTTCTGTGTTCTTGCCTAGGTTTCTCTGACCTTGGCCCTGGTGTGGACTGACGTTGTCGGAGACACAGCTGTCCCTCAAGCCCGCACCCACGCCTGGGACGTCATGGATATTCGCTCAGGTTTGCTACCTTGCACAGTTGACAGCTGCCAGACAGCATCTTGCCTCCAACGGAGGGGGAGGCCGAGGGGGGCGGGAGGGGGGAGGGAAGCAGGAGGAGGCCCTGAGGTAGAAGGCCTGGTCTTCCTTGGCCGCCGTGTGGAGAGGCACCAGCATCACCCGTGACTGGGGTTTGACTCGAACGCGTGCCGTTCTTGGGCAGGGAAGGAAGAACTGAAAGGTTAGGAGCTGAGAGAAGTTCTTGTCTAGTCTTGCTGTGGTTCTTAGAGCCCTGTGTCAGCAGCCCCCGGCCTGGGAGCCCCTGGAGGCTCAGAGCTGTGTGGGGGTGTCACCAGGCGGCATTTTAAGCGAGTGGGAAAAGTGACTGGGGTTCAGACCCAAAGTTGATGCTTTATTTTTATTTTTTTTTTTTAAAGATTTTATTTATTTGTCAGAGAGAGAGAGAGAGAGAGCACAAGTAGGGGGAGTGGCAGGCAGAGGGAGAAGCAGGCTTCCTGCTGAGCAGGGAGGCCGATCCCAGGACCCTGGGATCATGACCTGAGCCGAAGGCAGACGCTTAACGACTGAGCCACCCAGGCGTCCCAAAGCTGATGCTTTAATAAGCGTCCTGTTCTCCGCTGTGGGAGGCGCTCTGCTAATTGACCGCAGCAGGAGGGCGGCGGGGAGAGGACGCGCGGCTTGTAGGTCAAGGGGATTCAGCTTCTGTTGCTCTGCCGGCGACAGAGGCCCGCCTCCGGGAAGCCCTACCCCTGCTGCGTTATTCTCCCTCCTCTGTGGAGCACCGGGGGTCACCTCTCCTGGTGCCAGTGTGCGTGCGTGCATCCGGGAGCGTGGTGGGTGCAGGCCGTGGGGTTGGCGTGTGCCGGCCCCCTCTCCCTTCCCACGAAACCTTCTTCAGCCTGCCGTCTGCGCCCCAACGGAGGGTCAGACACAGTCCTCGGGACTCCGGAAGCACCAGTCCCTCCCAGGCCAGGGGGGAAAGGCAAGGGGACACTAAGGAGCCATTACCCGAGGCCTCCAGCATCCGGGACTCGAGTGAACTTGGCTGCCAGGTACAGGGAACCTTGAGCACTGCTGGCAGGGTCCCTGGCCGCTCGCAGGGTAACGGCAGCACCAACCCGGGGCCAAGGAGCCCAGCGGCGGCAACTCACTTCCACTTTACGTTTTGCGGCTCAGAGAGGTCACCTGGCCCCGGTCGCCTAGGGTCATGGCCCCAAGGGCAGCAGGCTGCTCATCCAGAGGTTGGTGACAAGGGGCCTGCTGGACCTCGGCATCCTGTGGGGGTCAGAGCAGGGCATGGATGAGGGCGTGTCCCTCCTGCTTGGCCGTCTAAGAAAGTAGCCTTTTCCTGGTGAGCTCGTAGCGCCTGAGACTGTTCTCTTCCCACCACACACATACTGCTCTGTCCACCCAGCCCTTCTGCGATCTTTATGCAAAGGAAGAAACCCAGGACAATCAGCAGAGGAGGCCTGGGTACCCATCTGGAGCGCTGCCCCCTCCTTCCCTACGGTACACATCCAGCCCCACCTCCCCTCGTGGCCTCTGCCTCCTGGGGACTCTCCGCAAGGAAAGCAGTGCCCTTAGGTGCTTGGAGATCAGCGGGGAAGGAGGCACTAGGGGAGTGTGGAGCGTTGTTCATGAGCTAAAAGCGAACCCTGCCTGCGCGCTGCATTCCTGCCACCACCCCTGCAGCCTCCCCCATCCCGCCGGCCAGCTGCTTGCTACCATCTCTGGGGCTGGAGCCCGGCTCACCTTTCTGACGGACACTGCTGTGCGGGAAGAGGCTCTCAGTGCTAATAGAAAGCCATTGTATTTGCCGGTAATGCCCTGCCGCCTGCGATGGGTATGTGGGGAGCTCCAGGCACGGTCGCTGCCTGCAGAGGGAGGGATGCTGCCCGTGGGAACTGTGTCCTCCGGGGAGCCGCAAGCCCGTGGGCGCATCAGGGCCCGCGTGGATCCCACATGCCTGTGCAGTCTGGCGGTGCCGCTCGCCCGGGAGGCTGAATTCAACCACATGCAGAGAAGCGTGGCTGCCTTGTGCTTCGGAGGAGAGCCAAGGCGAGCCGCCCTGGTCCCTCCTCGTTTTAGAGGAGTCAGCTAGCCAGAGGTACGCACACCAGCGACTTCACACGTGGCAGCGACTTCCCTGTATATGAATGTGTGTGTTTTATTAGATGAAAGTCACCTGGTACACAAGTAGCCGTCCTCACGCGGACATTTCGGGGTCGTTGTGCATTCCAAATATTGTGCAGCCACCACGCTCTGGTCTCAAAAAGATTTTTTCCCCCAGAAGAACACCCTTCACCCATTAAGCGATCACTCCCCGCTCCCCCTTCCTCCCATTCCCTGGCAACCACAGATCTGCTTTCTATCTCTGCAGATTTGCCTATTCTGAATATTTCATATAGAAGAAATGATACAATATGTGACCCTGTGTCTGGCCTTCACTTAGCACCACGTCCTCACGGCACATCTGTGTTGTAGCGCGGGCCAGGACTTCATTTCTTTTTATGGCCGGATGACATCGCGTTGTATGGATGTACCGTTTCCACCTTTTAGCTATTGTGAATAGCTGTGAACATTTGTGAGTGAGTTTTTGTTTGAGTGCCTGTTTTCAGTTCTTTGGAGAAAATCCCTAGGGTTGGAATTGCTGGGTCATACGGTAACTCTGTGTTTCACTTTTTAAGGACATACATTTTTATTTGACCTTCACAGCATCCCTGTGTGCTAGACAGAGTAGATATTAGAGAGAACGCATACTAAGCATCCAGCTCATTACCCTGTACATAATATGCGCTCAGTAAATAAAAAAAAAGATTTTATTTATTTATTTGACAGAGAGAGAGAGACAGAGAGAGAGCACAAGTAGGCAGAGCGGCAGGCAGAGGGAGAGGGAGAAGCAGGCTTCCTAAGGAGCAGGGAGCCCAATGCAGGGCTCGATCCCAGGACCCCAGGACCATGACCTGAGCCAAAGGCAGACGCCCAACCGACGGAGCCACCCAGGTGCCCCTGTGCTCCGTAAATTTAAAAATGTTATTATCAGATGTAGAAACTGAGGCTCAGGGAGTGGAAGCGACTTGCTCAAGCACACTAAATGTAGTAGAATCAGAACAGAACCGAGGCTTCCGGTTTCTAGTCTATACAGCCCATGTTCTTGGAGCAGATCTCAGGAACTCAGGCCATAGTTTCTGCCCTGAAAACAACCCCAGTACTATGAATTTCCCCTGGGGCGGGCTCAGGGACCTGCCCCACCCTGACCCAAGAAGAGACAGGACAGCTGAGCAGAGAGCCCTTCTAGTCGGCTCTCCCAACCCGCCAACCCACCACACTGCCCTGCCCTCTCCCCAGGCCTGGGCCTCGCCGTGGCAGCCGTGACAGCAGGTGGAGGGTGGCGCTGATTGTGCCCGACAGCTGGCTGAGCTGTCACCTCCCTTGAGCTCCCGTTGTCTCTACAGAGCCCCTCATTTTCCTGCCCTGCGGCCCACCTGCCAAAGAGCTGCATTGAGCCTCCCCCTCGGGCAGCCCGGGGGAGTGTGTGACCCAGAGGCTTGTCCACAACAGAAAGATCCATCTGCTTGTTTCTTCTCACCTGGGGGTTCAACTGAACATCTCATGTCTGCTTCCATGTTAATTCATCATCATCCCACAGGGACTTGCCCGGCGCCCTTGCTTCAGAGGACCTGAGTGACTTTCCAGAAGTCAGGCAAGGGGATAACAGCTCGATTTCCTGGCTGAAGCTTTCTGACTGGGCCCCATTCTCCTATGCTCTCCTGTTCCTGCCCTGCTCTGCGATACCAAGAACAGGAGCCCAGGCTCCTAGAGAAGAAAGAGGTCACAAACTCAGGCTGGAAGGATCCAAGGAGCCATGTGATTTACCCCTGCCTCTGGGCAAGATTAGACCTAGACCCTGAGGATCAGGCTGACTCCTGCCATGATCGCAGACACATCTCTGACAGGAGGAGGGAGGGAAAAGTGGCAGACAGCCCGTCCTGGGGGACTCAGTAATTGCTTTGTTTCTGTAACCCCTCCGCGATCCCAGCCCTGAGATCCTATCCTTCTGCCCTCCCTCCTCCCTCCCTCCCTGCTAAAAAGTCTGTGGTTTGACCGCTTCAGAAAGGTGGCAGCCACTCCCAGATTTTAGGGTTCTGAAAATGTCAAGACCAGTTGGGAGTTGTTTTTTTGGTTTTTTTCTCCTGAAGAGAAGGATAGAGAAGAGCCCCAGAGAGGCATAGCTTCAGGGAAATCCTGAGCCTTAGGGGAAAAGTCTAGAGGACTTCCCTAGGACAGAGGCTTCTGACGTTTTAGGACAGCTCCATTGATTCTGAGGACCCAAATGTCGGAATGGAATGTGTGGTCTGGTGTAAAGAGCACTGGCCTGGCAAAGGACAGGGGCTACCTTGGGGAGGAGGGAAGGAAGAGAGTTTGGCAGGGGGATCCTGGGAGGCGGCTCAGTCAGTTAAGTGTCTGCCTTCGGCTCAGGTCATGATCCCAGGGTCCTGGGATTGAGTCCCGCATCAGGCTCCCTGCTCCACGGGAAGCCTGCTTCTCCCTCTGCCTGCCGTTCCCCCTGCTTGTGCATGCTCTCTCTCTCTCTCTCTCTGTCAAATAAATAAAAATCTTAAGGAAAAAAAAAAGAATATTTGGGTTCAGTCTTGGCTCTTTCACTTGTTTGTCATGACATCACAGGATAATCAGTTTCATCTCTCTGGTCCTCGGTCTCCACATCTATAAAATGGGGTCAACAGACCAAAACTCTCAGGAAGGCAGTGAGGATAGACTGAGAACTTGGATGTTGTTGGTGCCTTATAAACTATAAATCATGATTTCCATGTAAAATATTTTGTTTTAGGGAGAGCCAGATCAAGGTGGATATCCCCGGGAGAACAGGGGCTGCTGATGGGAAAGGGGCCAAGGAAAGGTCAGTGGCCATGCTCTGGGTTTGGGGGAAGGATGGGGTGCTAGTTTACTAAGGCTGCAGGTACAAATTACCAAAACTGGGTAGCTTAAAACAACAGATATTTATTCTTCCACAGTTTCTGGAGGCCAGACGTCCGAAATCAAAGTATCGGTGAGGTCACACTTCCTCTGAAGGCTCCAGAGAAGGATCCTTCCTTGCCTCTCCCTACTTTCTGGCGGCCCCCAGCATTCCTCGGCACTCCTTGGCTTATAGTTTATCACCCCCATCTCTGCCTCCAGCTTTCCACAGCCTCCTTCTTTGTGTGTCTCTGTCATTGGCTTTAGGACCCCTCTAGTCCAATGACTTCATTTTAACTTAGTTATATGTGCAAAGATCCTATTTCCAAATAAGGTCCCATTCACAGGTACTAAGGGTTAGGACTTCAACATATGTTTTTGGGGGAACACAATTCAACTCACTACAGAAGTATTCTGGGTGGAGAGACAGAGAATCTGGACCCGGGCCCCACTTCCACCATTTTGTGGCCTTGAGTGTTGGCTTCTCCAGTCTAAAGGAGACAGTAAATAGGAAATTAGAATTTCTTAAATGCCTGTAATGTGATATAAGGGCACGGTAAGGTTGATGGTGTCATCCCTACTTTGCAGAGAAGGAGACTGAGGCTGGGAAAAGACATGAAGCTTACCCAGTCCCACTGTAATAAGCATGGTTTCCAGGCATATGAGAGGGGATGGAGTGCATACTGACCCCTTCTGGGTTCAATTTCAATACAAAGTCTTACGATTTCATAAAATACCAGAGAGTTGATTCCTGTCCCCTAGTGAATTAAAGGATAGGAGATTTAAAAAATAAACTGCCGTTGAAACCAGAAACCAGGACTCATACTGCCTTGTGGAAATGATGACGTGTGCTAGACCCGACACAGGACGCACAGCGAGGTACTTTCGTCTGTGCAGCGGCCAGTTCAGCTCAGAGCCCTGCTCTGCTTCTGTGACTCAGACACCAGGGACAGGACAGAGTCAATCTCTGCTCTGTCGGCAACTACAGGGGTCCCCAGCTCCAGCCCCGAAGTGCTCTGACCCTTGAGGGCTAGGACATCTAGGCTTTTAATGTTGCTGTTGGATTATCTGTGGGTGGTCAGCGTGTCCGAATGTCTCTCTCGGACTGAGAGACCCGCAGAGACCATCTGGGAAGCATTCAGCACAGCCCACTGTTCAGGCACTTTCTACATGTAAGCACTGTGCTCGGGGTGTAGAAGAGAGATGGGTTTTCCCACTCTAAGGAATCGGCCCTGTTTCCAGGAGACATTTCCTCTTCCAAACCCGCTGGCCAGCCCCTTCCCCGGGGGCCCAGCTCCCCAGCAGGTGAGAACTGATCTTCTCTTGCCCTGACCCATTCCTGGGGCCACAGCTGCAGCCAACAGTTCTGGTCACAGCCCCAGGTGCAGGGGAAGGAAAAAAGCGGTGATGTTTACTCACCTAACAACTCTGAATAGAACCTTTCAGAAGGGCCTTTGGCCAGGCAGCCCACAAAAACTGCTGCCAGGTATATCAACAGCCTCCGAGAAGCTGTCCACCCAGCAGCTCCCTTTCAACAGATCATCCTGCGAGAGAAGGCTAGAGATGTCCTGGTCTTTGCTCCCCACTACTTGGGCTGCATTGGACAGGCCCAAAGGAGCCACAGCTGGATTCAGAATTCCAGGGGGCCCCTTGGATCGATGGCTCCCAAACTTAAATCTGTCTCAGAGTCACCTAGGGCGGGGGTGCTCCGACTTCTCGGTGCATCAGTATCACCTGAAGGGTTGTTAAAACAAGATTGCGTGGGGGCGCCTGGGTGCTCAGTCGTTAAGCGTCGGACTCTTGATTTCGGTTCAGGTCATGATCTCGGGGTCGTAAGATCGAGCCCCATGTTGGGCTCTGAGCTCAGCGGGGAGTCTGCTTGTCTCCCTCTCCCTCTGCCCCTCCTTCCGCTCATGCTCTCTCTCTCTCTCTCAAATAAATAAAATCTTAAAAAAAAAAAAAGCCTGGTGGCGAGGCCTAGGTCCTCAGGGTAGAAGAAAGGGGGTCTCAAGAGCAAGAAACCAGAAAGCTGGTTGTCACCACTCCAGCCTGAAGTCAGAGATGGGTGAACAGCCACGGGCTTGATGCACAGCCCCAGGGCACGGGGCTCCAGCGGCTTTAATCCCTCCCGCCCGGGGCCAGGCCTGGGACACAAGACTGTGCCAAGGCCCCTGCTGGAGTGGGAACCTGGCGAGGCCACCTGTCGAGCCAGCCTGGACTGACTCATTCCAGAAAGAAGACAAATGTGTTCCTCAGTCCCGAGGTTGCTGGTAGTGCTGACCTCTTGGCCCTGACCTTATCTGCCTACGCTCTGCTGAGGGACTGGCTGGGCCTGGACAAGTCATTTGGGAAGTGTCTGAGATCAGAAGAAAAATAACATAGCCAGGATCTGGGAGCTACGTTAATTTTTCCATGCTGTGTCCCGACACCAGTTTTTCCATATGGGAAATTGATGCCATGCCTTTGCCTCCTTCTTGCCCTCTGTGGCCCTGGCTGGGCCTCCTGACCTTGTTGGCTCATCTCATCCTTCAGGAGATGGTGTGCCCCCGTTCAGGCAAACCTGACCCCGAGATCTCCCACCGGTGTCGCTCTCCGGCGTCTGGTTCCTGTGCAACCCTGAGCTACCGCTCCAGGCCTGTGCACGTTCCTATCTGAGGACAGAAGGGGTCGTGATGGGCTCACAGTTCAGTCCTGGAGCTGCAGAGCGGAGGCCGTCAGTATGGAGGACCCAAATGAATGTCGCGCGGCGGCCTGGGGGACCCGCCGGGGCTCAGGGTTCCTAGGCTCGGAGCAGAGCCGGCTGGGGCGAGGCAGCAGTAAGAAGGGAGCCCTGTTCATTCACGTCCCTCCCCCCCAACCCCCTGCAAATAGCAAAGCTATGGAGAGCAGCCTTGGACCTGCACCCAGACATAAAAATCACCCACTAGGAACACAGCCTCTTCCCAGGCTGGTTCCCTGGGAAGCCCCGCATTTCTTCACCAGGGGCTCAGGGCCCTGTCTGATTTTCTCTCCTCCTCCGTGGGCCACCACCTACCCGGCCCCAGTGCAGCTGGGAAGTGGCCTTTCCAACTCCTCCTCCCTGGCTCCCCCGTCATCTTCCAAACTTGGAGGACATAGGGCTTTCTATTTAAAGTCTCTATGTGGACACACTGGTGGTCACCAGAGGGAAAATGGGTGGGGGATGGGTGAAATAGGTGAAGGGGATCAAGAGTACGCTTCTCTCGATGAGCACCAAGCAATGTATGGAATTGCTGAATCACCGTGTCATGCACCTGAAACTACTGTAACAGTATGGTAACTATACTGGAATGAAAATTAAAACAATAGGTGCCGATCAGCCAAATCAGCAATAAAGACCTTATTTGCTACAAAATTGTACAACTGAGATTGTCCATCACCCACCTCAGGGATATGAGTAGAAAAAAATAAAAATAAAATAAAATTATCTCTGTGGAAATGGACAGGAGGGAACAGAATCACGGGGAATATCCCCAAAGGCTTCGCAAGCCCTTTCGACCAGGAAGAAGAGAGAAGCCGGGCAGTGGTGGACTCACAGGACACAGCAGACAAGTGATGCCTCCAGTTCCAACTCATCTTGGGGGTGTCTCTGCTCCTCTGAACCGGACTGGACATTTCTTGTGATCGGGGACAACCTCCACACATCCTGATGGATCCACAGGGTCTAGGGGTGTCTGCCTCATAGCAGGTGCCCAATAAATGTTTCACTCCCTCATTCATCTGTTTCAGCAACATGTACTGAGTGTCCTAATGGGCCACACATGGGGACTACAATGACCGACAGGACGGTGGAGCCCCTGTTCTCAAGGAGCACATGACTAGAGAGCACATTCATAGCTATGAATGCATAAAATTGCAAAAGAGCACCGAGAAGGCATTGTAGGCTCTGCTGGAGTGGAGAGTTAGCCAAGGCTTCCCAGGGAGCCTCGAAGGGTCCGGAGGTCAGGAGTCGACGCAGAGAAGGACAGGGCCGGCAGAGAAGGCGGACTGTGCCATTCCTCGGAAGCAGGAAGATACTACCTGGGTGGCCAGCCCTCTCTTTCTTGTCACCCCCTCTCCGATCCCTTCATTGTCACCTCTTGGTAGTGTGGCAGGGGCTGGGGGCAGGTGGGACAGATAGCAGCCCGCACGTGGGGAACAGCTAGCAGGTGCTCGCGGCCATCGCCACGCCCACCGCCGCTTCTCCGGTGATGGGATTGGAAGGGCGCGCTCGGCGAGTCTCTCTGGAGCGTCTCTCGTCTCAGACTCCGTAGAACTGACTGCCCTCAGCCAGTCGTTCTCAGACTTCTGTGCGCTTCTGGACTCGCTGCGGAGCTGTTGGCCCAGCCAAGGGGACGCTATGCCAGGAGACTCGAACTCAGGGGTTCTGGCTTGGGGTCCAGGAATTTGTAACTGTAACAACCTCCCCAGGTGTTTCTGATGGACATCAAGGACTGGGAACTTTGTGGAGGCCGAGCGTGTCCCCTCTCAGGCTCCGGGACCTGCCGTTCCGTTCGGGGTCTAGCACTCCTGCCACTCAGGGCTGGGTTAACTGGGACTCTGTTCCCTTAGGGAAGCAGACCTGCGGGAGGGACTTGCACGTATTTGCATCTTGTTAGCCTTGGGGAAGGGATGGAGCCAATTTGGTGAGATGGAAGAGGGGTCAATGCAAATGATCTCCATCAACTGTGACCTGGACGCCAGAACCTCAGCTTTCCGTGCTCCAGCCATGGTGGAGGCGGTGGCTGAGTGTTAGAAGGGGCTGGAGAAGCAGAGGCCCCTGACCAGATTTCTTTATCACGTTGATAAGACCCGCCTTCTGGCCGCCCTCCTTGCCCTCAGCAGCCGTGACAGCCCCTCCCCCGCAGCAGGCTGCTTCCTAAAACACAGCTGTCTCCCATGTCCCCTCCACTGCTCAGCGTTGCCTAGGTCACAGGTCTGCTTGCAGAGCCTTTCATGGTCTGCTCCTTCTCCCTGATCTTACGGAGGATGGCTCCGCTCTGCAGGTCAACCGCTATCAACTAGGTAGGAAGAGGCTGAGCGCAGAGGGGGCAAGGGGACTGGGAGGGGGACCAACAAGCTGAGGGTGATGGCACCAGCCATTGAGACCCACAGTCACTAGGGAAATAAACAAAATGATGCCGTGGGGGCAGGGACAGTCAATAAATGGAACCATTGCCTCCACACCTGCTCTGTGTGAGCCAATCCCGGCCCTCAAGAGCCAGCCAGGCCTCCCCATGCTTCTCAAGAGAGTGGCGAGGGGCCACACCCACATCCTCGGAAGTGACCTGGAGAGGACACCTAGTGACCGTCCCTGTCTAGAAAAGTGAGTGAGCTTCTCTGAACAGCAGAGCCTGCCTTAACTGGTATCCGGTAAAGGTGTGGCAGGAGAGATAGCAAAGTGAGGGGTGCAGGGCTGGGAGACAGCCACCCTACCTATGCCATCCTCCCTGGCCGTGTGACTGGGTTCCAGCCAATGCCATGAGGAGCAGCACTGTTTTGGGGCCTGGCCCATAAAGTTCTCTGGTGCCGAGGCCTGTGTGAGTCTCCCCTGGCCCCCGGGGAGGCAGGGGCCGGAGGTGTTGGGGCTGGAGGATAGAAGAAACCTGGATGCCAGCCACTGTTCAGAGGAGGACTGTCTGCTAGTCCAGAAGACCAATTTTGGACTTTATGTGAACAAGAAATATATTTCCATCACATTGGAGCCATATATATTTTTAGGTTTATTTGTGATAGCGGTTAGTATTATCTTACCCAACACAGGGAGTGAGAGTAGGACTTCCAGGGGCCCAAGCCTTTTTACTTAAGGGTAAAAAGAGGATGCAGCAAGGTGTAGGTTCCAGGGGGAAGTCCCTTCTGGTCCAGGCGTCCTGGAAGAAGGGGAGGAGCAGGAATGTTAGGGTGGGAGCCAAGTAGAGGTATAGGCCGGCCCAGAGCAGGGGAAGGGCTGGGGAAGAAGGGAGAGAGAGAGAGGGAACACACCTGGGGGAACACACCTGGGGAGGCTGAGATACAGGTCCTGGGAGGGACAGGGCAGCCCTTCCACAGGCTTCTCGGAACTCCCTTTTCCTCTGCAACCTATCTATTTGTCCCCCTTGTTTGGCTCCTGCGTTCCCTCCCTCGGTTGTTTTTGTTTTGTTTTGTTTTGTTTTGTTTTAGAGCTGAAAAGTCTCACATTTATTACTGAACCAACCTATTGGTGCAGAGGCATAGTAACAGAGAAAAATCATTTCCCTGATAAATATGTCTATTGGCCAGGTAGGAAGAACTCGCCTCTTCTGTGGAGGGCCAGAAGAGACCTTCAAGAAATGCCAGCCCCTAGAAAGCAATAACATAAATGGATTCAAATGTTAGCTGGTTCAAATATTTGTACCAACAAATGTTAAGCCAATCAATCACCCTCGGGGTTGCTCCTCAGGGGAGAAGCAGAAGGGGGAGGACACCGATTTGTGATTTAAGGCCAGGAGGTTTAGCTGAGAGTTTAGAGCATTTCAAGGAGAGAAAACTTTTCTTTAAAAGCCTAGTGCTGATCTGAAAGGAAATTGAGCCAAGGGAACTACAAAGTCATTTCTGACCTTGGGAAAATAGAAGGCAAACCCCAGCCAGCCCCCGGGCCTAGAGGGAACACTGAGCTGATTATTGCCTGCAAGGTTCTGCTCCCTCCACTAAGATAGTATTTAAAGGTTCAGTGTTTACCAAGCTGTGGCCTCCAAGGGAGCCTGGAAGTTTTCTAGAAGGGACTTGGCCTTCATGGTATGTTCCGTGAATGCCCCCCTCTGCTTGGCTTGAGCCCCTTCTCAGCCCCAGACTGCCACGGGCATATAGCCCAGCGAAGCCTCGGCTTCCTCGGGGCCTTTCCTGATGGAGAACTCCCCAGGGTTTAGGCCTGGGGCTCCCTCAAAAACAAGCAAATGGCATGTTCTCTTCACGAATGGGCTCTGACCTTAGGAGAAATAGCTAAGGCAGGAGGACAGAGAAGAATCGAGAACAATTTCCTGGAAGGGAATTCTTGTAATACAATGGCAGATCTCGAAGTAGCTGAGAACTACCAGCAGCATAATCCAGGGGAAGAAGCATGAACTCCGGAGTCCGAGTTCTGAAAATGTCTTTATTTCACCCCCGATTAGGAATAATAACATTTCTATTTCTGCAATTGCAGGTTAAGAGGTTTTTTTTTTCCCTCAACATGACTCCACTACCTCTGGCCTCCATCATGGCTGTTGGGAAGTCTGAGGTTGTCTACATGTCATGCCTTTGCTGGTGATTTCGCTTTCCTCTTTTACTGATGACAAGATCCTCTCCTTGCCTTTCTTATTCTCCACATTCCTCGAAATGTGTCTAGTGTGAGTTTCTGTGTGTTCATTCTGCATGGTACATGTTGTAGTCCTCTCTATAGACTCATGTCGTTCCCAAGTTCTGGAAAATTCTCTTCAAATGCTATCTCTCCTCCATTCACTCTCCTTTCTCCTGGGATTCTGGTTAAATGTTTATTCAGTTTTTTCATTCCATCCTCCATTCTTGCTTAATGCTTTTCGTATGTTCTCTCTCTCTGTCCTGTATTTATACTTTGTTTATTCTCTCCTCAGCTTTGTCTCATCTCCTGTTTAAGCTCTTTATGGTGTTTCACCAAGGGGCACCCGGCTGGCTCAGTCAGTAGAGTGTGCTACTCTTTATCTCGGGGTTGTAGGTTTAAGTCCCACGTTAGGTGTAGATATTACTTAAAAAGAAAATATTTCCTAAAAAAAAATATGGTGTTTCACCTATAAAATGTCTTTTTGGTTCTTTTCTCAAACATGCCTGGCCATTTCTGGTGGTATGTAGCTCCCTGCTCATATTTGTCATTCCTTTTTCAAATATCTTTAAACATTTTTTATACCATGACTTTCTATTCTGTATCTGATTGTTTCAATACCTGAAGCCCTTGTGGGGAGGCAGGGGTCTACATTTACTGTGGTGGTTCATTGCTCCTGTGTTTGGTGATCTTTGATTGTGATCTCCTAGTTGGTTGATTTAATTTCGGAAAAACCCGGAGAACTAACATGAAGATGCTTTCCTCAGTGAGAATTTGCATTTGTTTCTGCTGGAAGCAAGGAGCACTCCTGACCAGGGACTGCTTTAACCCCATGGGTTGTTGGCTTAACCTCAGTGTCTTGGGTTCAACTCCCCACTTTGCTGATGGCCCAAGGCTTGGTCTACTACGGGCAGCCCCGATAGGAGCATTTGTCGTCTGGGCCACCTTCACCTTTAACTTATGCTCACCATTCCCAGTACTGGTTTTAGTTCATGGTTTTTAAGGCCTTTTTCCGTCCTTATAGAATGATTTACTATGAGCCCGGCATTGAAATAACAATTATGTTTTGCGCAGGATTAGTTGTTTAGTAGCAGAAGCCTTCAGAATTTCTAGCCCATCAAACTCCTGAAATGTCAAGTCAAGATCTAAATTTTTATCCTTTTTCTGACATGTTCTAGCTGCAAATCTTTGGTGGGGGCGGGTGCGTGGTGGGGGGGTGAGGAGGGGGGAGGGGGACTTAGCATTTTGTGTCTCTGTCGGACTCTGTGGAATGGCATGTAAGAAGACCCACCTGTGGTTCTCATCCGCTTCCCACTGCCGCGTGCTGCACTTTGCATTCACATGAATGACACACCAAACTTTTATCATACCTAAATCAGTGTTGCAGGTAAGCAAAGGACTACGATAATCTGTATTTGTTACCACTATTAATGTATGTGAGATGTAGTTGCTGCAGACACAGGTAAAATATTGCTCATGTTATGTGAAATTTTCCTACCTTTACTGATATTTTCCCCCACTCAAAATGGCATTTTAAAACACAAATCAACAAAAGACTTGTTATGGGATAACATCATCTCTGAATTCTAACAGTATAAAAAACATAGATGATTTGAAAACTTTGGAATTCTAAGCAGGCCTTTAGGTTGCCAGGAGCTCATTCAAGCTGCTTTAGGGCACATAGGGGTTCGTGATTGTTCTGAAACCAGAAGGCCATTGGGATTCAGCCACGTTCTCTCTGTTACTGTTCTGTCTCTTTGTCTCTGTCTCTTTGTCTCTGTCTGTCTCTTCACTATCATCATCATCTCTCTCTCTCTCTAGACCCCCTTATAGTCGCTGTTCACTGCCAGTTTCTGTTCCCTTGTAACCTCATTTTGCACATGATCTTCATGGCCGTTCCCTTCTTTGTATATTTCTTTGTATATCCTAATTTTTCCACCTTAACTTCCACTGTTAACGACCTCCTTTTCCCAATAGTTCCTGGCTTGGATTCCTGAAAACAGCCATATATGAGTATCTCCGTTCACCTTGTTAGCCCGGGCTGGCCCGCCTGTGCATTGGCTGCCATTGGGTCACCTTTGCCTCCGGGCAACTGTATCCAGGGAGACAGAACCACAAGCTTACAGGCGCTGTAGGCAGGGCAATTTTCCTTAGAAGAAGTCTGTGTGCCTGGCAGGCTTTTACTTAAGATAGACTTTACAACCGTAGGGGAAATGACAGAGCAAAGCGTTTGTTACAAAGGGTTTGTGTCAAGACCTGGTGACTGAGAACTGCTGGTCATTGACACAGGCCAGGAGCTCAGCAGCTGTTAGATAAGCTCAACAGCTGTTAGCCAGGGGCTCCCTAAATGTTAGTTTTGTTCCTGCAGAAACTCCCCAACCTCGACCCATGAGGACAAGTGACTTCCTGAGGTTCCCTTCCAGCTTAGGGTTTTCATGGCATGAACACACACATCTAAAAGTACTCCTGGTAGTTGGGAACCTTTGATGTCTACCTGTTTCAGCCTTAAACTTCTGTATGTGAGCACTAAGAAGAGGCCTTGACTTCTCTAAGTGACACAGAGCCATGGAGCTGAGTTGGCAGGACTAAGGTGGCCTAATGGCTACCAGCATGGACTCCGGAGCCAGACCACTTGGGTATGAACCCTGGATCCATCGTGCAATCCATTGTTAACTCCATGACCTTGGCCAAGTGTCTACCTTTTTGTGTCTCATATGTGAACTAGAGGTGATAATCATCCTTACACAGTTGTGGTGATTAAATGAGTCGATACACACAAAATCTTCAATCCATGCCACCATCACAAAGGCCCAATAGACATAAGTTATGTACTGTTAAAACTTCCAGAGGCCATCCTCCTGATTGTATGCCTCTCCATGACCCTACTTTTAATTCACATCAGAGCGCAATGAGTCTCCTCTTAGAATCTTCTGGAGGAGATGCCACAAACACTGCAGAAAATCTCATGGCCCTTAAGAAGTAGACATTTTCCCTGGTTCTAACCTCATTCTGCTACAACACGATATCATGTCGTTGTTGTGTTTCCTTGTCCTCAAAAAAAAGGAAGGGCATAGACCCCTGGTCCCTTGCCCATGTTCCAAATGGATCCACAGCTAGAGACCAGCTCCTTCTCTTCGAACAGTGGGAGGAGGACCAAAATGTTTTAGAGGCAGATGGTAACAGCTGAAAAGAAGCAAGGGAGGCCTGATACATCCAAACCTGCCCCAGTTTGGATGAGAGGCCGTGGCCTCTCCTCCTTCCCCTTAGGACTTTGCCTCTAAAGAACTTCTAGCTTAAAATGAATGAAGAAATCTGTCCCTGGATAAAATCAACAATCCTTAACAGGACAGAAAAATGCAAATATTTGGTATTTTCCCATTACACGTCAGGAATCCTTAAAAAGAAATATGTTTGGGTGTGTTTTTATTAAAAGAAATCCTTCAAAATATTTCAGTTCCCCTATTTTTAGAAGATGCTGACATTCTCCAAGCGTTTGAACCGGGTTTGTGGAAGTCACTGGGTTTCCCCTACACATATTATCACGTCTGCGTACACAAAGGCAGAGGATCACACAGCTGCACACGTTGTTCTGTATGTGTTCAAACACCAGACACCTGCAATGTGGTGCTCACATATGCTTGTCTACATACACACACACACACACACGTCTACCTGTAGACATTCGGGTTCGTGATAGATGATTCCACTACACACTAACATACACACAAACAAGTAGAAGCTAGTAAATAGAGCCATTTCTGCAGTGACATTGGCATATCCTAGCATGGAGTACGTGTCCACAGTGCGTCTGTAGTGTGGCTAATTCACCAACAGGTTTTGGGGTAGAAAAGAAAATTATGTACTTTTAGGGAGGATCAGAAATCTAGCAGAATTTCTCAAACCTGCTAGGTTGCCACATCTCCTCCCTGTCTTATACTTGGCCCTCAAGTGACATGACTGAGCTCTGAATGGAATTGGGGCTGGAGGGTTATTCTAATTCAGAACAGTGGATCCTTGAACATGGGCCCTTGAAAGAGTCCCATGGTGCCTAAGCAATGTCCACTATGGAAGGAGGAATAAATAGCTCCACCACTGGAAACAAGTGTCCAGAAAAGAGCAAGTTTCTCCTGTCCTAGAGCCAAGGAGCAACCAGGTGCCGATTGCATCTCTGGGGAAGGGGGAGGGCAGTGTTGGCCCAGAGGAGAGAGAGGGGAGGGCAGGATGGGAGGAAAATCTGAGTCTATAAGTTTGCTTTTTGCACAAACCAGACTCACAAGTTTGCTTTCTTTCAGCTGGAACTCAAATCACAGCCGCCCTATTTACTGACCTACCGGCTACATTCCTTAGAACTGGTTTTGTTCCCGTTCAAAAGGAAACCAGGCAGAGCTGGGAAAATATTTCCTCAGCCAGCTCCTCAGCACCGCTGTCTGAGGGAGACCATCTGGCCGAGGTGCCCTTCAAGTAAATGCAGCATTGTCCCCTCCCCACAGCAAGGAGGGAGTGCGGATAGGGCAGGGAAAATGGCAGGGAGATGCTGTAGTCATTCTAACTGCTCTCCCCCAGGGCCCTGAGGTCCAGGGGTGCACTCCAGCTCTCTGGGGAGTAGGGGTGAGGGTGCTGATCCCCACTGCCTCTTTGGAGCTGCCAAAACTGAAGTCACCGAACACAGAGTTAGGAAGAGATGCTCAGCAATGCTCCGATTTATAATATTTCTGCCATATAGAATCAACAGATGTCTATAACCTCAAGAGCACAGATAATAACAAAACACAGTAAAATAATTAGCGTGTGATGAGTTTTCAGTATTTTTTATCTCTGTTAATAACTTTCAGGGTTTATTATCTTTGTTTTTTAATGTGATGTCGTCACATTAAACTTATGTAACTTAATTCCAAATGATGTATGCCTTTCACAACCAGCTCACAAGGTTCTGGAAAATTGGATAGTTCATTCTTGTGAGCCAGTGTGGGCTGGCTCCAGAGCATGCTGCAGGAGTTCCTTTTTTACTTAGAGTCTGAGGATAAATGCATTGGTGTGAGGACTGCTTCCATTAGAAGCCATGGCCACATCACCAAGGGAGGTTAAGAATGGGCTCCATTTCCTTAAGGAGATTCTGTCTTCAGAAGGTGGAATAGACACCAGCTTGCAAGAGAAAAGAGGTTGAAAAACACTTTTTTGGCGGGGGGAGTCTACCTATCACGTGTACTTGGCCAGATCAGCTCAACACACAGGTCAGGAGTTTCCACCTTCCACAGCCAGCTCCAAATCCTATGTACTTCAGCTGACCCAGTCAAGATTATGTGACAACTTCTGGTTTTATTCCCTTGAGACCCTTGTGCTCTAAGGCTAGTTCTCTGGCTGGAGTTCCCTGACATTATCTGGGTCTTGGCCCTTTGCCATTTTAGCTGTAGGGTCCTGGAGGGTCTATGGCTGTTGTGTCTCCCCATTATTTCCTGGACCCCACCTAAAGGAGTTGGGATACCACTTGTCTCCCAATGCTCTCCTGTGGGAAACATTTGTACATGAGAGGGAGAACATTTTACCCAGCTGGGGTTGAGGGGGGCCTATGCATCTACCCAGCTCTGACTTTCTGAAAAATGACTGAGCTTTATCCAGAAATGGCAGTGTGCAGAAAAACAGAGTATAGGGACTGAAATTTGAGGGCAAAATCCTTTTAGTAGCATTTCAGGACCCAGAACTGAGCTAGATTCACAGCTCCTGCATTTTGTTGAAGGATAAACAGAGCACACCAGGGATAGGAGCATCAGACAACAGACAGGGGGAAGCCTCTGAAGGGTGTAAAGGGTAGAGGGGTGGACGTGAGCGGTGTTAACAGATTTGTGTCTTCCATTTTAGGGTTGTCTGTGATGGCCGCTTATAGACGCAATCAGCCCCACGGTTCTTCATGCTCATCGGGACCTTTGTGATGTTGGCCCTGTGATTTAGTGCCCCTCATCCTCCTCTTGTCTTCACCTCCCTCCTGCCCCAGGTAGGTATTATGGCCCTTTGGTGTACTCACCCCTTGTGCACGTCCTTGTCTTCCTCCAGCATATTTGCCAGCAAAAACCAAACCTTGGTAGACCCAGCGCTCTGTTCTGTACCATTCCCAAGCAAGCAGACATGGTCAGAAGAAAGCCACCACTGCATGGCCTGGTCCTCTCCTAAATGCAAGATGACTCCTCTCTAAAGGAGGCTCAGGACTGCTGGGAAATCCAGCTACATTTCCCTAGTCATTTCACCCCCCAACCCCCAGCTACAGGATGAACAGCTTTTGTTCTATTGAGACAGGTCCCTCCCCTGAAGCATTGGGTTGATCCCTTCTCTTCCTGTCCGCTCAAGACCTTCACTACTGTGGTCAGCCCCTCTTTCCCCTGACACATCAATTCTTCCCTGTCTAGTGGATCAAAACTCTAAATTTTGTATAATATTAAAGCTTCTCTCTCTCAGTTCTTATCTGCTTCAGGCCAGAAGCTGCAGGGGCAAGAGGAATGGTGATCGCTTGTCCTCTGTTTCCCCACCTTGTTCATCTCCTCGTCTTCCCTTCCCTCACTAGGCTGCCCCTTGCCCCCCCCCCCCCCAGGCTGTTGCTCAGAGAGGAGAAAGATGGAAGAGATGGAAAGGTCTTACTTGATTGTTGTAGCATAGTGCTGGTATTTTCTGGCCTTGGTGGATATTTAAAGCTGCCATTCTTCTCTTGTATCTTACACGTGTTTCTTCGTGATGCTCCTGTTGGGTCCTCTGATGGTAGCTTCCTGACACAGACCATGGCTTTCCTCCAGCTGCCATTCACCCTTCCTTCCTTAGCTCATGGGTATCCTGGGGTCCACACCACACAGATTCTTGGTGGGGCCCTGAAGTTCCTCTGAGCAGTCTTCTTGGGCAGGGTCCCTTCATAGAGAGGCCCAAGCCACCATCCTTACTCCAGGATCCTATCAAGATATTGGTCCTACCATCATGAGAGAACAGAAACTTCCCAACGTGGCTCTCTCTGCTCCACTATGCCAAGGCACTAGCTGCCCACAGTCTCATGCCTTTAATACCTTTATAGGCATGGGTCCTGCACCAGTCTATCATCCTGTTATATTCTCCATATGGTCCCTTAATGTCCTCATCACTTGGTTTGAGGGG
This sequence comes from Phoca vitulina, assembly GCF_004348235.1. Classification (NCBI taxonomy): domain Eukaryota; kingdom Metazoa; phylum Chordata; class Mammalia; order Carnivora; family Phocidae; genus Phoca; species Phoca vitulina. The sequence continues at coordinate 20,664,352 of NW_022589729.1, read as the reverse complement.
CAAGCTTCTCTTCCCCTCCTCTGCAACACTCCTACAGCTTTCTCCAAAAACTCAAATCCTCTTTTTTTTTTCTCTCTCTCTCTCTGTCTCTGACTCCTCCTCCCCCAACTTCAGTCTCAACCCTTCAATACCCTCAAGGTGATTGATGTGCTTAGGGTTGCAAAATGGGTTTTTATATATCTCCTTTGCAAGTCCTGCATAGCGGATTAGCACTTCACTCTGGGATGTGAGGTCACTTTGCACCCATTGTTTTGTGCTAAGCTTTTGGGCTCCCAGTCAAAACTGAGGGAGAAAGAGTTGTGTTTTAGCATCTTGTTACCCATATCCAGCTCTAAATCTCCATGGAGTAGCATGGAAAGGTGTGGTTGAGCAAGAAAAGATGACACAAGTTGAGTAGCGTAACTGTAGAGTCACTGAGTCTGTTTGGGCTGCTGAAACAGAATCCCATAGACTGTGTGCCTTGGGAACAAGACATTGGTTTCTCACGACTTTGTAGGGTGGGAAGTCTAAGATCATGGCGCTGGCAGATCTGGTGTCTGATGAAAGCCCGCTTCCTGGCTCATAGATGGCTGTCGTCCTGCTGTGCCCTCACATGACAGAAGTGGGAGGGAGCTCTCTTGAGTCTCTTTTATAAGGGCACTGATCCCATTTGTGAGGGCTCTGCTCTCATGACCTAATCACTTCCCAGAGGCCCCACCTCCTAATTCCACCCCATTGGAGGTTAGGATTTCAACCTAGGAATGGCGGGTGGGGCACACATTCAGTCTATAGTAGTCATTTTCATGGCGGAGCACCAGCGCAAAGGGCTATGAACACCCTCCAATTTTTCGTTTCTCCCAAGACCTGGCCATTCATCTCTTCCTGGGCTCTTGTGTACATGTGACTCCACTGAGGTAATGTGAATGACCCTCTTTCCCCTGTCTCCAGAAATACGCAGGAGCAGGGTAGAAAACTTTCAGGGGATGGTGAAACCAGAGCAGCCTGGTCTCCCCAGTCTCTCCTCGCAGGAGGCATGCCTCAGATGCATGTTCACTTTCTGAGTTGAAGGAGATATAAAGCTCTTTCTTTAGTTTTTCCTTTGGGCTCTAGTTTCTCCCCACAGTCCGGAAAAATGTGGTTTATTCCTTGGATCCTTTTCTACTTTTGATATTTTCTTCTTTTTCTCCTTCTTTTTGGTGGCATTGCCCCTGATTCTACTCCATGTTCTTTAGCAATTTTTGTCATTTTTTATTCTCCTTCTTGGTGGGGAAGTATTCTGATGTATATAAACTGCTTGCTCATGTCTAGCTTTTTTGTTCTTGTTTGTTCACTAAGTCTCTATTTTTATATACCTTTCCCCTCTGGTTTTTTTTTCCTTTGAAGATCTTAGCTTTTATTTTCCATTAATTATTCACATTGATTACATTATATACATAATTTTACTTTGTTTCCTTGTAAAATATTTAATTATTTTTATTTTAAAAGATTCTTAAATACCTAGTTTTAAAAATAATTATTCTTAAGGGTTTTTGTTTTTCTATTTTGTTTTGCCATTTATCCCAAGAATCTCCTTAACAGCAAAAGTATCTCATTTGGAATCATGTGTTGCATTTAGCTGCTGTGTCTCTTTAATCTCTTCCATCTGGACTGGTTTCTCAGTTTTTCCTTAACTTTCATGACCTTGACACTTCTGAGGATTATAGGCCAGTTATTTTGTAGATGTCTCTCATTGTGGATTTATTTGATTCCTCCTGATCTGATTTGGGTTACGAGTCTTTGGCAGAAATATTACAAGAATGGTCTACGTCTCATTGCACCCTATCAAGTGAAGCTCAATTTCCATTTGTCCCATTGTGAGGGGGCTTCTCCAATCACTTCAGTTGAGGTCGGCTAGGATTCTCCGCTATGGTGTTTTTCTTTTCCTTTTGTAACTAACAAGTATTTTATGTAACTAAGAAATACTTTGAAACTATTTAGATATACCATTCCTCATCAGACATTCAGTTTATTCATTTCTTTATATTAGTTTAGACCAGGAGTCAATGAACTCTGTTTAAAGGCACCAGATAATAAATATTTTAGACTTTGCAGGAACAAGAGGCAAAATTGAGGGTATTATGTAGGTACCTTTTTAAAAAAATTAATCAATAAACTGTTTCTGAGAGAGAGAGAGAGAGAGCATGGGCAGGGGGAGGGGCAGAGGGAGAGAAAGACAATCTCAAGCAGGGTCCATGCTCAGTGCAGAGCCTGACATGGGGCTCGATCTCAGGACCCAGAGATCATGACCTAAGCTGAAATCAAGAGTCGGACACTTAACTGACGGAGCCACCCAGGCACCCCTTATGTGGGTACTGTTATAAGAAGAGGGGAAAATAATTTCCACAGATTTTCGCTGATGAAATTAAAAATGTAATTATTGAGTATATATATATATATTTTTTGTAATGCAAGTCTCCTAATGAGAATAGACTTCTGTATTTGGTTGGGGGGAGATTAGACTTAACTGGGGCTCAAAGTTAGCATTCCCTATTATCACACTGATTGCAGGGGTTCCCCTGTAAAAACCACTCTTGTGGGCCATGCAAAAACAGACAGCGGACGGGATTTGGTCCACAGGACATAGCTTGCTGACTCATGGATTTGCCTTTTACTCAACGGGTTATAATCTGTTACTAACATGTATCTGGATGTTCAGATTATCTCTGACTCGACTGTACACGCCCCTTCAAGCTGGCTTCTGTGCCCCTTCGCCTCCATCATTCTTTGAGCCCTTCCTTGCCTTTGGCACAAGATGTTTCAGGCTCATCTCGTACTTTCTCAGCTCCAAACTTGAGAGCAGGAATTTCTTCCAAGAGTTGTAGTGTCTTTAAGTGGTGAGTGATAATCAGAAGCTGGGATCTGGGAGCCACATGTGCTTGGAGCTACTGGGGTTTTGTTCTTCCCAGGCCCTCTCAGTGGGGCTTACTCAGTGGACAGAGCTAGAACATGTGCATGTGTTTATGATGCCCTTGATTCAAATCTAATACTGCAGGTCAGTTTCCACTTTTCTCCCTTCCCATATTTGCAACTCCTTTTTCCAAGGGAGAGAACCCTGGCCCTCACTATAATTAAAAGATTATCTCATTCGGTCAATTACCCCTGTAGCCAATTTCCCATCCCTGTTGCCAATCCTGCCCCTTACTGACACCCTCTTCATCCTGCTCAGGCTCTGATGTCCTTCTCTGGGCCACCCTTGTGTGTGGACATCTGGTCACCATGCATGGGCTCTGAGTCTCCATGCAAGCTGCTCTTTTATGTGGAAACTCTACTTGCCCTGTTTGGCCTGACACCTCATAAAAGACGCCACCCTCCTACTCATGAATGCATTCTTCATGCCCCCTCCCCTGGACTCCAACACCTCTTTTGGGCTGTCCCTGCATGAATACCCTGCTTACCTTGTTTGGGTGCTGACTCCCCACACCAGTGTTCCTCCTACCCATGTGGACACCTTCCCGCTCTGCTCGGACTCCAACACCCATGCCAGTCCTCCCCTGCTACGTGGATGCCCTCCTTACCCTGTTTGGTCTCAGACACCCAGTGTTGGGCCTTCAGCTAGCACAGATGAATGCCTTCCTCACTCGGTTCAGGCTCTAACACCCCATGCTAGGGCACCCCTCTCCATGGATGCCTACCTTGCTCTACTTTACCTAACAGCTTCAGGACTGAATTGTGCAGGAAGGGGAAGGAGTAAGGTTGCTTTCAAAACTCTTTAGAAAGTTACTCAGATTTTTTTTTAAGATACAGTAAAAGCTAATGCTCATGGTGCTTACTAAGTGCTAGGCATTGTTCTAAACATTGTGCACAGAACCCAGGTAATCCTCAGAGTTTCTATAGGAGGTTGTATAATTATAATCTCTAGTTCACGGATAAGGAAATTGAGGCACAGAAAGGTTTAGTAACTTGTCTGAGGTCACACAGCTCATAAGTGATGGAACCAGGACTTGGGCAGATCAGTTTCTAGAGTCCATGCCGTTAACCACGTGCTGTACCATATGCATACTGCAAACAAAACTCAGCAGATACAGCTAAGCTTCACAGGGAGGAAAATCATTGCTAAAATAAATATTTTGGGGCGCCTGGGTGGCTCAGTTGGTTAAGCGACTGCCTTCGGCTCAGGTCATGATCCTGGAGTCCTGGGATCGAGTCCCACATCAGGCTCCCTGCTCGGCAGGGAGTCTGCTTCTCCCTCTGACCCTCCTCCCTCTTATGCTCTCTGTCTCTCATTCTCTCTCTCACAAATAAATAAAATCTTAAAAATAAAAATAAAAATAATTAAAATAAATATTTTGTCTTTTTATGCAATTGTGCAAGTTTCTTTAGAATATGTACATAGCAGTGGACTAAGCTATGAGCTATGTGCACCTTCAACTCTGCCAAATTATTTTTCCAAAATGGTTTTACCAGTTTACATTCCAACTAAGAGAATACAAGTTCATATTTTTTCATTTCCTTGGCAGTGTCCAGTGTGGTCAGACTTTAAAATTTTTCCAGTCTGATGGGTGTGAGTATCCTTATTAATTTTCTAATTGGCATTCCTTGATTACTAGTGAAGTTGAGAATATTTTCACAAGCATATAGAATTTGGGGTTTTCTCTTTGGTGAATTATCTGTTCATATTATTTGTCTATTGGGTTTATAATTTTCTTACTGATCCTAGGGCATTTAAAAAATATATAATATGGGTACAGATCTTTTGTTCGGTTATATATGTTGTAAATAATTTCTCCTATTGTGTGGCTTGTGTTTCATTTAATAGGTGGTATTTTTGTTATACAGAAGATTATAATTTTCAGACACTCAAATTAATTACTCCTTTATGGTTTACATTTTCCACTGTTTCCAAAATCTTCTCTACACAAAAGGCATAAAGATATATATCTATATTTTCTTTTCAAAGTTTTACAGTTTTGCTCTTGAAACATCTAGGTATCTACTCCACCTGAAATTTATTTTTGTGACCATTTATGAAGTGAATATCTAATTTTATTTTTTTCCATATGGATACCCGGTTGTCTCTGCATCATCTATTTAGAAGTCCATCTTGTCCCTGTTGATTTAGAATGTTCTCTCTGTTGTTTGTCAAGCTCCCACATGTGTGGGTCTGTTTCTGTGTTCTCTAATCTGTTCCACTGGACTATTTCTCCTGATAACTGTCTTAATTATGGTAATTTTTTTTTTAAACAAATCCTCATATCTGTTAGGGCAAGACTCTCCTCCTTCTGTTACGGCTGAACTTGGCTCTTTGCCTTTCCATATTAATTTTATAATTGGCTTGTCAAGTTTTTTGTTTGTTAGCTTCTTGCAACTTCATCGAGGTGTAGTTAATGTACAAACACTACACAGCTTTAACATGTACAGTTTGGTGAGTTTAAAAATATGTATATACCCATAAAGTCCTCAGCACAATCGAGCAATTTTCTTGTAGCAGACAGACTCTGAGATGGCCCTTGATTGTCCCTGCCCCCTGCTAGCCATGCCCTCACGTACCCCTGCTATGGTCTGAATGTTTGTGTCCCCCACCAAATTCACATGTTGAAATCCTGATGTCCAAAGCAGTGATGTTAGGAGGTGGGGCCTTGAAGGTGTGATTAGGCGATGAGGACTTCACCATTCCACTGAAAAAGTTCTTGTCAGGGGCCCCGGTGTCTTCCACGCTGTCGGACCCCACAGCCATTCCTCATCTTATGTAGCTCCTCAGATAGACATAACTGATCATGCCCTCCTTCTGGAAACCTTCCTTTCCTTTGGCCTCTGGGAAGTCATTCTCATCACTTTCTTCCTACCTCTCTGGAAGCTCCTTCTCCATTACTTTTCCTAGTTCCTCCTCCTCTTTCTGACCTCTTTTCTTTTTTTTTAAAGATTTTATTTATTTCTTTGACAGAGAGAGACACAGCGAGAGAGGGAACACAAGCAGGGGGAGTGGGAGAGGGAGAAGCAGGCCTCCCGCTGAGCAGGGAGCCCGATGCGGGGCTCGATCCCAGGACCCTGGGATCATGACCTGAGCCGAAGGCAGACGCTTAACGACTGAGCCACCCAGGCGCCCCTCTGACCTCTTTTCTATCTGTACTTACTCCCTTAGATGATATACCAAGTCCATGGCTCTAAATATCATTTCTATGTTGATAACTTCCAAATCGACCTCCCCATCTCCAACCCCTGTCCTGCATCCATCCGACTCCTCTTTTCAACTACCTACTTATCATACATCTCCACTGGCTAGTCAATGGGTATTATAAACTTAAGTCTCAAACTAAACTTGGTCTTCCTTCTCAAATCTGGGTTCCCTGTAGTGTTCTCCTTCTCCATAAATGGCATCGCCACCCTGCCTGCCAATCATTCAGGTCAAAAATTTTGGTGTTTGTCTTTCCTTCTGTTACATTTCACATGCAGCCCAACAGCAAATTCTGTCAGCTGTACCTTCAATTCTAACCATTTATCATAGTCTCTACCAGTACACTCCTGTCTGAGCCATCACTGAATTCTCCAACAGCTTCTTAGCTCACACAGAATGGACTCAAAATCTTTGCCATGGCTCATGAGGCCATCCATGATCATTCACTCCTGCTGATTCTTTGGCCTCATCTCCTACCCCCCTACCCCCTCTTTGATCCTACCACCCTGGCCCCTTTGCACACTCCCTCTTCATTCATTTGCACCAGCTGTTTCTTCTTTCTGGAGCACCCTTCCCCCAGCTAGCCCCATGATTTCCTCCCTCTCTTCATTCGAGTCACCTTATAAATGTCAACTTATAAAAGAGATTCTATCACCTTTCTTGTTCTATTCATTGTTCTATTTAAACATTTATAACCACTTACCATGTTATTGATTCATTACTTCAACCACATCCACCTTCCACCCCCACTAGAATGTGCCATGGCAGCATGACTGAGAACTACTGCCATGGGTTATATAATAACATTATTTTTTAAAGAAAAAAGGTAGCAGAAGAGAGTGACCCATAGAATCCAATGCATTAGAGATGTCCAAATTAGTAAGTACTGAAAAATGTCTATTGGAGCGGGCAATTGAGAGGCCTAGCAACCTGGAGAGCAGCTTTTCAGGTTGTTGGGTGGAGATGCCAGATTGCGGTGGGTTGAGTATATCCTCTCCTTCACAGTCTCCTGGTTCTTCCCTCAAAAAACTCTTTGTCACCCTTCCCACCTTTCAGTCTTTATAATCACACAGTCATACCTATATGCTAACCATTCCCCATGGGGCATTGTCAGGCTTTGCTCTCCAGCAGGGCACAGTCTGATGGAGGAGGGCTCAGCTCAAGGAGCTCCCAGTCAGATGGGGGGGGCAGAGTGTAGAAATAATGATTATTTAAAAACAACAAAATAAGAAAACAAAGCAGGAATGCACCTACTGGCAAAGAAGTGCATGCTAAAGCCATGCCAGGGAGAAGGGGCCTATCAGGGAAGGAAGGAGGCAGGGACATCCTCTCTGGCTCAGGAGCACTGGGACCGAATGGGATGTGACATCCATAATTCATAGCCGATCAATCCTGCAGGGCCCGGAGCTCTGACCCCTTCGGAAACCCCTCTCTTCTCTGACAGCTGAGCCCGTCTCCTTGGAGGCCTAGGGCAGGAAAATTTCTCTCCGAGATGTACTCGGGAGCCCTGCAGCCAGGATGATGGATGAGCGGGCAAGGGCTGTTCGAGGCAGCCTGAGCAGAGAGAGAAATATGGCAGCAAACATGGCTCTGTGTGTAGAGTGCTAAAGGCCAAAGGACAGAACCCTGTGGAACACCAAGCACGTAAGAGATGGCTTAACAAGGAGGATGCATGAAGAAATCAGTGAAGGGTTGTCAGCGAAAGATGGAGAAACAAGAAGCCAAGAGAGAAGACAGCTTCACCGTAAGAGGGGTCACCAGCGTGATGGCTGAATGCTGCAGAGAAGTCCCTGCTGTAGTACCTGGGGACACCTCCTTTGGATTTGGTCATTAAGGGGTCCCTGGGGAAGTTGGGGAGAGCAGTATCAGTGGAGAGGAGGAGGCAGAAACCAGGTTTCAATGGTCTGGGCAGCCAAAGGAAAAGCAAGGAAGGGGCTCCGAGGTCGGTGGGATTGCCAGATTTAGTAGATGAAAATACAGAATGCCCTGTTCAACCAGAATTCTTAGAAATTTTAGATAAACAATATTATTTATTTATTTATTTATTTATTTATTTATTTATTTATTTATTTTTGAGACATCGTGCAAGAGCAGGAGGGGGTAGGGGCAGAGGGAGATGGGGAATCTGAAGCAGGCTCCATGCTCAGCCCGAAGACCAACTTGGAGCTCGATCCCACGACCCTGAGACCATGACCTGAGCAGAAATCAAGAGTCAGATGCTTAACCGACTGAGCCAGCCAGGTGCCCCTTGATCAACAGTTTTTAAATAAGTGTGTCCCATGTATTCATTGTTTGTCTGCAATTCAAATTTAACTCAGTGTCCTGTATTTTATGTGGCCAGCCTAACAGAATGGCGTGTGGACTTCTTGCTCAAGCAGCACGGCCGGGAAGAAAAGGTGAGTGCTCAGGGCCGTCGCTGGAAGGGCACCCAGGTCGGTGGAAAGTTGTGTCTAGGATGGGATCATCCGAGCATGTAGAGCAGATGGCAAAGCTGCCTGTCCCCTGTGTGCAGGCTGAAGGGAAAAGCCTACAGTGACAGAGGCTAAGACACGGTGGGGGAGTAATTGGTGATTTAAACTCTGGGCCTCTAGCCAGACCAGAAATCATTTCCTGGGACCCGCCCATAAAAAGCAGACAGTCTCTCCCCGACCCTCCTTCCTGCAAAAAGCTCAGAAAATACAAATAGCCAATTTTAATTTGCAAGTTGATTGCTGGTACTTTGACACGGTGGGATTGTGGATTTAATAAGAGCTCTCGCCAGTAAATTTTTTTTCTTTTGTTCTTTTTCTTGGTGTTCTAATGGACCACCATAGCTGCAAACATTTTTCTAAATGGAGCAATCCACTTTGCCAACGTCAATATTTCTTAAAACCCCATCGCCAGAGAGAACCACTTTTAATAGCTAGATTCCTTGACCAGTTCAGGCCCTCAGCCTGGGTCTTTCAAAGCAAATGAATCAGATGAGTCCTTGTGATCAAGCCCCTCTTTCCTTTTTCTGTATTTTAGTCTCCCTGTGAGTGGTGAAGCCGACAAAGCTCATTTGATGATGAAAGAATGCTCTCTTTGGGGTCACCACGTGACATAGTCAATGACTGTTTCTCTCCCTCATTACATCCGGTTCCAACTCACGTCTGGTTTGAAAGATGGAACACGGATGTCCAATTCCTATTCCCCTAACTCCTTAGATTTCTGCCAGACTGGTAGCCTTCATCAGTCTTCTGTTGCTGTGTTTGTGCGACAGACAGAAAGAAAAAGATCCTCTCCACTTACCACAAATACCCTACATCTGTTTCGTTTTAGTTTGTTGGTGGCAGAGTCCAGCCCACCACGTCTGGGTTAGAGGCATGGAGACCCCACAGCAGGAGAAGCTCTGTGGCTTCTGCCGGCCCTCCTAAGAAGGTCTCTGGCTGCTGTGGGCACGTTAGCAAACGTCTTCCCTCCTTCATGGGGGACTATGAAACTTTTAGTAAGAAAAAAAAAATGACAACATAGGGCTGACAAACTCCCTTTCTCCCGAATTGCTTGTTCTATATTAGCTTTGAAACAAGTGTTTGCTCAGTTGGTTAAGTGTCTGCCTTTGGCTCAGGTCATGATCTCAGAGTCCTGGGATCGAGCCCTGTGTCCGGCTCCCTGCTCAGTGGGGGAGTTTGCCCTTGTCCTCCCCCGCCGCCCCCAGCTCATGCTCTCTCTTTCTCTCAAATAAATAAAATTTTTATTTTTTTAAAAGATTTTATTTATTTATTTGACAGAGAGAGACACAGCGAGAGAGGGAACACAAGCAGGGGAAGTGGGAGAGGGAGAAGCAGGCTTCCCGCCGAGCAGGGAGCCCAATGAGGGGCTCGATCCCAGGACCCCGGGATCGTGACCAGAGCCGAAGGCAGACACAATGACTGAGCCACCCAGGCATCCCAAAATGTTTAAAAAATAAATAAAATTTTTAAAAACCTGCAAGTGTTTGCCAACTATCTTTTTTTTTTTTAATTAAAGATTTTACTTATTTATTTGACAGAGAGATAGAGCCAGAGAGCACAAGCCGGGGGGGGGGGGGGTGGCAGAGGGAGAGGGAGAAGCAGGCTCCCCACTGAGCAGGGAGCCCGATGCGGGGCTCGATCCCAGGACCTGAGATCATGACCTGAGCCGAAGGCAGATACTTAACCGACTGAGCCACCCCGGCGCCCCGTTTGCCAGCTTTCTTTTCCAGAAAACACCCATAGACTGCCCCTAGTACTGCTGGTTCTGTTTCCAGCTTTGACAGAATCCATATAGGTGGAGAACAGTTAGTTTGAACAGAGAGTCTCAAGATAATCCATAACTTTGCCTTTTGCTTCCTCTCCCGTAGTGCTCAGGCTAGAGCGAGGTGTTCTGTGCTACGTGGTATTCAGGATCTGGTGCAGGGAGGTTATGTTTGGGGCCTGACCTCAAAGAAAATCTTTCCACCCAGTTAAAGAGTAATTTAACACTCTTTCCGTGACGTCTATCCCAAGAGGTGGACAAGAACAGAGGAGCTGGAGCTAAGGTTGAGGCCAGGACAGAAAAGGAAACTTTCTTTATAGATCAAAATATTTGCTAGGCCTCAAGCAGGCATGTTCTGACAGACCCCTCTGGGTGACTGCCCTCCTGCTAGGCTACCAGGGCGCCAGGGTGGCATTGGGGGGGGTGGACATGTGGCTTAAATCACCTCATCTGGAGGCCAAAGACCTTAGACTATTTAACCCAGCAAGGACTTTGAGTTCCTATAGTCCAGAAACTCCCAGACTTTTAATTTCATGGTCTGTCACAACTCACTGGGGGTGGGGTGGGGCGGGGGATAACATAAAAAAATAGCAGGTTGTTAGTTATTGTTTTGCCAGTCGAGCAAATAAAATACTCACCTTCTGTCATTTCAGAGAACGCCACTTTAACATAGACCATATGAAAGACTTATTCTCTCACTTTTTTTTTTTTAAAGATTTTATTTATTTATTTGACAGAGAGAGACACAGAGAGAGAGGGAACACAAGCAGGGGGAGTGGGAGAGGGAGAAGCAGGCTTCCCGCTGAGCAGAGAGCCCGATGTGGGGCTCGATCCCAGGACCCTGGGATCATGACCTGAGCCAAAGGCAGATGCTTAACGACTGAGCCACCCAGGCGCCCCTTATTCTCTCACTCTTAACATAAAGAATATATCCCAGTCCTGCCCCAGAAAGTCAGTGTTTAACTTGCACCAGCATTACACAGATGTTTTAAAATAACGTGTGCGCACGCATTTATCCTCCTCCTCCTCCTTAGCTTCTCCTTATCACTCAGGCAGCCATAGTGGAGCGATTTGGCACATGGACTCTGGGCCACAATATCTGAGTTCATTTTTTTTTTTAATTTTCTTTTTAGATTTTATTTATTTATTTGAGAGAGAGAGAGAGATAGTGAGAGAGAGCACAAGTGGGGAGGAGAGGGAGAAGCAGGCTCCCTGCAGAGCAAGGAGCCCGATGCGGGGCTCGATCCCAGGACCCTGGGATCATGACCTGAGCCGAAGGCAGACGCTTAACAACTGAGCCACCCAGGCGCCCTGGACCACAATATCTGAGTTCAAATCCTGGTTCTGCCCCTTGTGATCTGAAGAACCTCAGATAAGTTACTTAACTTCTCTGAGCCTTGGTTTTATTATCTATGAAGTGAAGGTCATAATAGGAGGACATACTTTCCCTAAGTAGTTGTGAGGGTTCAGTGAGTTGATATGTGAAAAACGCTTAGCACGCAGGAACCAGCCAGTAAATGATAGCCATTGTTATTACGGTGCAGGGACTGGTGACACCTTCATAAACTGGTCCCTGGGAGCCACCGATGGGGCAATGCTTTTCTCTTCGGGGAGGGTGGGGAGGTGGGGACTGAAGTCTGGAGCAGGCACAACATGTCCAGCTAAGGTCTGTGAGTGAGCAGGACAAGAGGAGAACCCAAGTCTTCTAGCCACGTCTGCTAGACCTCTGAGGTTGCAAGGGAACCGTGAACGTGGCCAGTGGCTGGGGATGGGGTGGGAAGCCGTGGGCAAGTGTGCAGGTCTGGTGGGGTCAGGAGCCCATGCTGTAACAGGCATGATGACCGGGTTGGGGGCCACCAACAACCAGGGAATCTGGCCACCAAGGCTTTCCTTTCTCTGTCCTTCAACCCGGGAGAAGATGAAAATGAGTAGGTTACAGCCTGGGGATGGGGACAGGCCCGGGAGTCCCCACGTGGGAAGGGAGTGGGGGAGTAGCAACACACTCCGCACCCCTTCCTCCTGCCTTCGGTCCAGCCACAAGATGCCTGCCGACTCCCCGTCCTGCCTCCTCCCTGCCTGGGGGCTCTCTGGGGGCAGAGTCTATTGGGTGGAGGACCTGCCCTCCCCATCACCAGTTGGCAGGGTGGGTCGGGGCTGGAATAACGAATGCTCCAAGCCTGACGCGTTTCTTTTGCTGCCGTGGCCTGGGGGCTGCTCCCCACTTCCTCAGCGACACCACCTGGGCAAAGGCCGCTGGATCAGGTGGGATGGCACTCTTCGGCCGCCAACAGACCCACGTTACTGTGGCTGCTTATTGATTTCACGGGAATCAGCTCCCCGAGGCAGGTTCCTCCACCCCATCTGCTCCACCGCCCTTCACACATGACTTTCAGCCTCACCACTCCTTGCTGGTCACATGCTCCAGGCAGGACCCCAAAAGGGGGAGGGGGTGGTCTCAATGAGGAAATCCAAACTTTCCCACAAACCCTCCAGCAGCTTCTGCAGATGCCTCATAGGTCGGAGCCGTGTCACATGACCTTTCCTAGCTGCAAGGGAGGCTGGGAGATGTCATCTTGTGTCTGGGCGACAAACTGTGGTTTCATTAATAAGGAAGAAGAGAATGGATATTGGGTAGAAACTGTTGTTTGCCAGAGAGGTGTGACCAGAATAGACTCGAGGCTTCTTGCTTCCCCTCTGCTCCAAAGCCTCATTCAGCAGGTTCCCAAGTGACGGGACCACTGGCCCAGCTCCAGAAGCCTGAAGGGCAAGTGCAGGTCTTTACTGAAGCGCTTGCACACATGGGTAGTGGATCACAGCACACATCGCCCGGCCACCCTTTTTAGGAGTCTCTTTATACTTTGCTCTGCCTCCTCTCAACAGCCGCCCCGATCTCCCGCTCTCTTCCCGCACAACAAAGAAGTTGTTGGCCTCGCCCCTCTGACCTCTTGTGTGTTTCCATGTTTTCCCCCATTCCTCTGTGTGCCCTTCTTGTGGAAATCCATTTGGGCCCAGGGCTTTTCTGCATTTGGGCCTCCATCTATCTCCCCTCTAAGCACAATCAAGGCTGAAAACAAAGAATCTGGAAGATGATGTTCAGGTTGTAGATCATCTTTTGCTGTGTCCCCTGCTACCCAGGTTACGAGCAAGTCGGTGTAAACAGCAGCCCTGCTTACACACAGCAAGCCTGCAGACGCCTGTCAGACACTTGCCCCGGCCAGTGAGCGCTGCCCGGCCCGGCCCCCTCAGCCTCCTGCTCTCCAGCTCCCAGGTGTCCACTGGACTGTCCCTCCCCACTTTGATACCTATCTTATTTGTTTCAGCCAAGTCATTTCCATCTGCTCCTTTGAAGTCCACTTAAGATGGACTCTGAGGAGGCTCTCAGTTAACTTGCCTGGCTCCAAGCCGGGCAGTCCAGGTGCTACTCTGAAAATAAGCCCCTGGTTTATATTCTTCATGTTCGACGTGGTACTCAACCTTTGGATCCCATGTTTTCTTTATATCTGTTCTTTCTCCACCATTAGGCTGGGAGCAAGCTGAGGGTACGGGCGGGGTCTCTGTCAACCTCTGGACAAAGGTTACTCTTTTTTTTTACCCCCCCCCCCCCCAGTTGGTGGGTTTTGGGCAACTTCCATGTGTCGGTGCTGAGGTAGGTGCTGAGGAGAGAAGGCAGACCCAGTCCCTGGCCTCCCTCAGGATCTGCCTCTTCTGCTCCTTTTCCTGCCCCCAGCACAGTGCTCATTCCGATCCACAGGATGACGGACCACTGTCTTGATGAGGCAGGGGGTTTGGATTCAGGCTCCAGAAATGAGCCCTCTCACGGTCTTCCTGGACTCCAAATTCATACCACTCTGGCGGCCCCTCTGCCGCGTCCCCAGGCCTCTTCCCAGCATCCCGGCATCCGGTGTTACTGTTGGCTCAGGCCACCTGCCATGCGGCCAGAGCCTGAAGGAGCTTTTATTCCAAACGAGGTCAGTCAGCTGAATTTCCAAATCAAAGATTTTTCCACTTCAATTTTTCTCCTTTTCTCTTTTGCCCAAATAACACGTTCATTCTGTGGAAAGGTGATGGGGCCGTCCTCCCTCTGAGGGTTAAAGACTTTATGAGGAATCCCTGGAGGGGATGGACAGGGCTCAGGCCAAAGGCCTTCTCGTGTCTGGAGTGGGGGTGGGGGGGGACGGATGGGAAGCAACAGTAGGGGGCTCTCCAGCCCCCAGGAGGACAGAGGGGATGAGATCAAACAAGGGAGGCCAAGGCTTTTCTCCTCCCTACCCCAGGCTGTACCCTACTCCTTCCCTCTTTCCTGCCTTTTCTCCCCTCTCCCTCTTCACTCCTGCACTCATGCATTTTCTCAGCAGCTGCCGCGTGTCAGACTGTGCTGCGAGCTAAGAATACAGAGCCACAGTCAGGGCCCCAGGCTCTTAGAGCCTAGGGCTTGTGGAGGGGGGGGCGCACAGATGACAGGCGAGTAAGGAGTGACAATTGGCAAAGAGAGTTAACTGGTAAGTCTCCAAGTACTTTCAGAGGCTCAGGCGGCACGTCTAGAACATGGGAAACTCTGGGACCGAGGACATTAGCCTTAGAGACCCTCCAGGACAGCCTGACTCCTTAACCTCTCCTGTCCCATCCAAGGGGGAGCGTCTCCGTGGGAGAGAACGCAGACCACGTGTGAGGAGGCTGCCCCTATTCAGATCCCAGGTCTACCCCTTTCTGTGTGATCGTCACAAGTCACTTAATTATTTTATTATTACCGGTTACTTATAAGACAGACTTTTTTGGAGAGCAGTTTTAGGTTCACAGCAAAGTTGAACAGAAAGTATAAAGAGCTCCCCCATCACTCCCCCCCCACACAACACGCACAGTCTCCCCCGCTACCCACATCCTGCACCAGCAGGGTGCATTTGCTGTAGTCCCCAGGGCCGCACCAGCCCTGCTGCCCAAAGTCCACAGTTTACCTTCAGGTTCCCTCCTGGTGTCGGACACTCCATGGGTTTTGTCAGTTAATGGCCTGTATCTCTCAGTACAGTATCATTCAGAATATTTCCACTGCTCTAAAAATCCTCTGGGAGCGCCTGGGTGGTGCAGTCTGTTAAGCATCTGACTCTTGGTTTCCGCTCAGGTCGTGATCTCAGGGTCATGATCCCAGGGTTGTGATCTCAGGGTCGTGAGATCGAGCCCCGCATCGGGCTCTGCACTCAACGTGGAGTCTGCTTCTCCCTCTCCCTCTGCCCCTCCTCGCCCTGCTCTCTGTCTCAAATAAATAAATAAATATTTTAAAAAATATAATAAAAATCCTCTGTGCTCTGCCTTCTGCCTTCACTTAATCTTCTTATCCTCAATTCTCTCTTCTTTGAAATGGGAGAAATCACTGTCTCATGGGGAGATCATGAGGATAAAATGAGATACAATACATGAGTGTTTTGCTTTAGGTGTGGGTTATTTATGTAATATTCCAATGAAAAGCCAAGAGCCCTCCCACAGTGGTCCCTGATTGTCTTGCGTGCTGTTGGAGGAAAGAGAGAACCAGGTGGGGAGGGGGTCTCACTCCAGAGCAGTAAGGCAATACCCCACCCTCCTCGTCGGGTCTGGGTGGTGGGCTACTTGAGGAACCAGAGTGGGAGGAGGATATGGAGGCCCACAGGATTCCAAAGGCACTCTGGACTATTCTCTGCTCCTGAAGTAACCCATCCAACTTTATCCGAGCAGTTCTCTGGCTGTTCTTGGCAGAGGCTCGGAGAGCCTGCGTGAGTCACGGCCACGTGGCTAATGTGGGGAGGGAGGGAGGGAGAGATGGGGAGGGCTCATGCCCAGGCTGGGCCACGCTGGCTTGGAGACATTGTTCCTGAAAGTCCCCGGCAGGAAGTGGGCTGCTGTGGGCTGTTAACCTGCCATGCAAATAGACAAGTAAACAGTCTCCAATGAGAATCCCAGATGCCTGGTTCATTCCAGAGACCCAGACACTCCTTCTGGCCTCCAGGTGGGGACCAGCTCCAGGGAGCCCTGCGCACAAGCTCCCCTGGGCCGTCCGGCTCTCGTTCCTCCAGTATCCAGACAGGGATCTTGCCTGGGAGACCTCAGTCTCCTTCTGCACCCAGATGGGCAGTGTCTACACAGGGAGAGGGAGACCTGGCATGACAGATGGCACAAATGTATCACCCTTTGGTCAGACAGGAAAAAATCATTCTGGGGTCTGCTTGGGCTGTCTAGACAAAGCAGATGAGCTGCACCATGGTGCTAAAGACATGGGTGGGCCGTGTGGTAGGCTCGTGTGGTCACCCCCCAGGCTCCGCCTCAGTTGGGTCTGTCACCAGGCAGGCACAACTGGGCTTGGGAGATGCCAGGTGCTTGCTGTATATATAGTCAGAATTTATTGCCCTCTGGTAAGAAGGGATGGGGAGGGAGAGGATGGAATGGAACACATCTGGTGACCTGATTTTTGTTTTCCTGTTCTCGGTTAAGGGCCTGGGCTTGCTTAGGGCTGGAGAAAGAAGTCAGGGAAATGGGGCAGGGGCAGGAGAAGGGAAGATGGGGGCAGGGGGTGCACGTTACTTGGCTGGGCCCAGGGAGAGACAGCTGGATCGATCCTGGGAAGGCTTCTGCTCCTCATGGGGTGGGAGGGGACTCAGTTCCTCTATGTGAAGATTCAATGAGGAAGAAAAGTATGATCTCATGAGATGGTAGCCACACTTGTGGTGAGCACAGCATAACCTATAAACTTGTCAAATCACTATGCTGTACATCTGAAATTAATGTAGCATTGAGTGTCAGCTGTACTCAAATTTTTTTAACGAGTATGGTTCCATGAAATTTAGCAGCATTTCCATCAAAGATACAACACACAGTCATATCCATACATAAATCCAAAAGAAGTGCATAAACATGCATGACTTCAGTAGAGTTGCAACCACAACCACCAACTCTACAATGAAAACTCACACGTCTTACACATGCCCTGCGAAAGAAACACACACGAACTTGTTCTTCGAGACCAGAGAGTCACACTGACCCTGAGGATCAAGGCAAATGTCACGTGAACCATTACAATCCCTGGGATTTTGCAAAGCCTAATGACCATCTCAAGCTTTCTGTAAACTTCCGGAGGGTGCTCCTCCTTTTGGTGAATCATTCAGTCCAGGGTCTTCTGGCCATTCCTCATGACTACCCCTGCTCCCCACCACCTCCCTACAGATGGAGACCAAGGCAGAAACACTCACAAGGCTTCTCTGGGGTGGCCACCTTGGGAAGATTTGAAGAAAGGAAGAGACTGACATGGTCTTCGAGGACACAGAGCGATCCAGGGATTCCTTGTAAGAGCCACTGGCTAGGAGATCACCGAGGTCCAATCCTGTCTTCCATGATGCCCCTTAGCAGCCGGTGGAGCTGCATTTTCCATCCTGCTCCCAGGCCAGGTTCTAAGTTCCAGTTTCAGGAACTACCTAATTTCCTTTATGAAACACAAGCCTATCCAAATGGCACGGTCCTGTTGGCCTAAGGGCATTTCATTTACCCCATTGCTGCCAGCCCTCCACCAAGGCAGCCTTCTTCCACCCCATCACATCACCCTCCTCATCCCAGGAGGGAGCTGTCTCACCTAAACCTTCATCTTGGCTACTCTGCTGTGCACCTTCTGACCAGACAGCCTGAGGGACAGGCCCTTGTTCCTCAGCCTCAGGTAGCTCCATCCACTGCTGGAGAGAAGAGTGGAAACTCCCAATCCGATCAGTTAAATGCCTTCAGGGAGTATCCAACATGCTGTTGGAGCATGGATGGACAGGGGGCAGCTCAGGGAGAGGAGGTACTACGTGAGCCAGGGCCTGAAGAATAAAGGAAGAATCAGGGCAGCAGTTGAAGACAAGTGCCACAGAGGAAGGTTGCGCTGAGATGGGGAAGGGTAGGGCTTGCGTGCTGGTCAGCAACTCATTTGCCCGACAACTTCATCTAAGGGATCCTTCCCTCCCTCTGTCCCTCCCTTCCTCTCATCAGTATTTATTGAGCATCTTTTTTTGTGCCAAGTACCCTGTTACATGGTAGAAACAAATATGACTAAGACGTGCCCTATCTTGAAGGAGCTTGCAGATTAGTAGGGAGACAAACATGTAGAACTTGTTCTAGCTCTTGGTCTTGCAGGAGGGGAAGTCCCTTCAATGAGACATCCCCTAGACCCCAGACCAGAATCTGACTTGACCCCTCATGACATGGGGCAGCATGCCACCAAGCCTCAGAGCCACCTCATCCACTCTTAACCCCAGGACCCTCTTACAGGCTGGTGTCTGCCTCTCTTGAAGAGATACCTTGCATCTTCTCTGCTCTGGAAGATATAGAATTTTCTGATCTGAAGGCCAGAGACTGGACCAGATGACCCCTTGTGCTCCTTGAGTCTAGAGTCTATAGAGGATCTAAGGAAACCTCTGAACCCGCCCTTCCCTCACACAGTAGTCTTGCAGGGGTGCACAGGGAGGAGACTCTCAGGAGGCCATCTGCTCTCTAACCCTGCTCCTTAGAAGGGGTGTGTGCAGGGGTGGGAGGGGTGGAACCTTTCCTCCACCCCTGTGCTCCACTGCCCTGGAGAAGTCCTGGCCTGGAGATAGGCTGAGGGATACATCCGGGGGGGCATGGGGCAGTTAGTGGAGAGGCCCATGGTGGGATCATCATAAAATAACCCTTGGTGGTGCTACAGGTCTGGTAGGTCTGGAACAGAGTCCAGCACTAATTGATTCTGCTCAACAATGTTTACCAGGCGTCTCCTAAGACAGTGCTACTGTTGGGGGGTCCTGGGGAGAAGAAGACTCACTCCTTGCCCCTCAAAGTGCTCCCACTGAAGTTGCTGGGACAAATATGCAATGAGTATGTTCAGTAGAGTAAGCTAGCTTCCCTGGGAGAGGTACACAGAGCCAAGGGAGCTCAGAGGTAGGAAAGAGCCTACCCAGTCAGAGGGGTTAAAAATGCAGGGAACAGGGGTGCCTGGGTGGCTCAGTCATTAAGCATCTGCCTTCAGCTCAGGTCATGATCCCAGGGTCCTGGGATCGAGCCCCGCATCGGGCTCCCTGCTTGGCGGGAAGCCTGCTTCTCCCTCTCGCACTCCCCCTGCTTGTATGCCCTCTCTCTCTGTGTCTCTCTTTGTCAAACAAACAAACAAACAAATAAATAAATAAATAAAAATGCAGGGAACAGCTTTTGAGATGAGCCTTTGCATCAGTAAGGACTGCCTTTGGCTGCATGTAACAGAAACCTGACTACTGAGGTTTTACAAAAAGGGGTTTATTCTTCTCTTGTAACAAAAAGTGTGGAGGGAAGCCAGTGCAGGTCTCAGGGACATCTTCAAGAACCCAAGCCCTTCTTTTTTTTTTTTTTAAGATTTTATTTATTTATTTGAGTGAGAGAGATAGTGAGAGAGAGAGATGAGCCAGGGGCATGGAAGGGGCAGAGGGAGAGGGACAAGCAGACTCCTTGCTGAGCAGGGACCCCAACAAGGGGCTCCATCCCAGGACCCTGGGATCACAACCTGAGCCAAAGGCAGACGCTTAACTGACTGAGCCACCCAGGCGCCCCAAGAAAACAAGCCCTTCCTTCTCCCAAGCCAGCATCCTTCACATATGGCCTTTATGGGATGCAAGTTGGGTACTCCACCCTCCAGCATCACATTGTAGACTTTCCAGGGAGCAAGACAGAGAAAAGCAAAAGACACAAGCCAGATATGTACCTGCTCTGTCTTTACCTTTTCGGACAAAAAGAGTTGATATCATTTACATCTTGTTGGCCAGAACTGTGTCACATCATCACTCCTAAAAACAAGGGAGCCTTGAAAAATCAGTATTTTTAGAAGGGCACATTGATCTCCCTTCCCCAAGCTAAATCAATGTATTGCTAATGAGGCAGAAGGGGAGAATGGGTAGAGGTCCAGCAACAAGCTGTGCTCGCCAGAGTTGGGAAGAATGAGTAGAATTAGCATTGGATGGAGTGTGAAGGACATCTGGGCAGGGAAGCAGCAGGAGCAAAGTGTCGGGCTGGGAGGGTGCCGGGAGTGTTCGAGAATCACAAACAGTCCGCTTCAGCTGGAGCTTAGGGTGGGAAAAGTGGCAAGAGCAGATGGGGGCAGTTTGCATTGCCCGTGTTTGTGGATGGCCCTCCCACCCAGATACACACTCTGCAGTGCTGTGGGCCAGGCTGTGGGGGGAGAGGGGGAGGCAGCAGCAGACAACGAGCAATATCTGGGAAAATCAAGTTCACCTGCAACAGGAGACAGTGATTGAAGTTCACAGGTAGGCGAATGATGACAAATCTCCTGAGAGCCTGGCAGGGACAGCCAGGGGCGGAGAGATGCCCTCAAGCTAAAGCAGACCCTTCAGGGAGCCCTAGTGCCCCTCATTGCTCCCTGAATAAACCACACGATTAAATACATGCCTCCTCTTGGGCGCCTGGGTGGCTCAGTCGTTAAGCGTCTGCCTTCGGCTCAGGTCGTGATCCCAGGGTCCTGGGATCGAGCCCCACATCGGGCTCCCTGCTCCGCGGGGAAGCCTGCTTCTCCCCTCCTTCTCCCCCTGCTTGTGTTCCCTCTCTCGCTATGTCTCTCTCTGTCAAATAAATAAATAAAATCTTTAAAAAAAAAAAAATAAATAAATAAATAAATAAATAAATACATGCCTCCTGCCTGAGGTCTGTGGATTATTGCTACTCTTCCTCTCCCCCATCTCTCCTCCTGGTGGGACCCTTCCAGGCTGCATGGACGGATCAGCATGGGGGATGCTGACTCCAGCCCTAGGAGGTGGTTCAGCCATTCGCTGGACTCTCCCCAGAGGTTCCAGACAGCGTCTCTACACACAGCTTGGGGGTGGGGAGTGGACGCAGTCATCCTTTGCTGTACTTGGGTCATAGATCCGGGCTTTTTTGACAAGGAGGCACTTCAGTCTCACCTTCTTGTTACAGATGAAGCTCTTTCCTCCTTCAGGCCTCTGAGGAGGCAGAAAACAGTGGTTAATGTCCCACTTGATGCCTCAACTGTCACAGGGCTCCCCATGCTCCCCTCAGCCTCCCCCTTCCCAAGCAGAGCCCTTCCCCACCTTCCTGGATCATCTTCTGACCTTTGCATCCTTTGCGTTCCCTTTTGGGAACTCTCTTCAATTTCCCACCTTCCATTAAAGGCCAAAACCCAGGGGTGGGATAGGGTGGGTGAGGGGCATTGTTGAAGATGTGGGGACTGAGGCTCTGGTAAGACTTTGATCTGACTCATGCATCAGTTCTTTGGTTTCCAGAACAGTACATCACTCTGATCTGTGGAGGTGTTGGACTACAGTGCAGATGTCAGGATTCCCCTCCAGAGAAACGCCAGAAGGGAAGGACCAAGTCACCACCACATCATGTAGCCCTAACTCCCTACCTATTTGAGAAAGCCCACTACAGTGTCCCTGCTGGAAGTTGGGCATTCCCGGAGACAGAAAATTCCTTACAACTCAGGTCTCCCTGGTGCTCTGATCTAGTCGTGGGCAGTCCTACTGGTTAAAGGAAGCATCTCCCTCATGTTATAATCACAGACACCCCAAGCCACCTTCTCTACAGCGGGCCCTGTATGGAAAGACCCCACTAAATGGCATTCTGACCAGCAAATTCGGCTCTATTATCCCATTTCACAGATGAGGGTACTGCCAACAAGACAGCTTGAGTCCCTTGCCCGAGGTTTCAAGGCCAGCCTTTGAGATTAAAACCCAAGCCTGTGTTCTTTCCACTACATTGATCTGGTACTTCTGGCATCTGGGGCTGGAGAATTCTTTGTTGAGGGACCTTCCTGAGCACTGTAGGCTACGTCGCAGCATCCCTGGCCTCTGCCCAGTGGATGCCAATGAACACCTCCTCCTCCAGTCATGACAAGTGCAATCACCTCCAGACATGGCCAAATGTTCTCTTGGGGGGAAGGGGCGTCGCCCATGGTTGATCTGTCTGCACCACATCACCTGCTGTTCCTCCACTGAGCTCAACTATTTCCCTTGCACCCACTAGCCTGGGTCTCCCCGCTGGAGTCACACGGAGCACCCACTTTGTCTTTATATCACCCATCAGTCCAAATAACGATGAGGTGCTTCCTATCTCCAAGACTCTTCTCCAGGTCAGACTCCAAAGCTCCTTCTCTTCCCGATACGCTGTGGTTTCTAGGCCTTTCTCTATGCTGGCAGCTCTCTGCTGCTGAGCCACGGCTGTAGGCACACTTGGTTTGACAAAATGAAGAATTTTTGTCCTTCCTTCTCCTCCTTGACTCCGTTATCAGGAGCTGCCCAGATGAGTCATCGCTTCCTTTGCGAAGTGATCACATCGCTCATGCACACAGTAGGCTTGCACTGGAAGCCGTAACAATAGCACGTAGACAACATTGGGCTTATGGAGGTGAAAGTGCTTTGAAAAGACAGAAAGTGTTGTACAATAAAAGGGGGGTATATTTTTTTTCTCTGTCCTCCATCTCAGTCCCTCTCCCAGGGTCCTCTCCAAGCCAGACCAGCAGACTGGCAGAGAAAATTAACCAAGGTTTATCTGAGGAATGGGGAACTTGAAAAAGAGGATACCTTCTAGAATTTTTTTTCCCTAATCTCCGGTGTGGGCTGGTTGCTCCAGCAAGGGTTAAAATGTAGTTACCAGTGTTAGAATCTAATAGTAGCTACCTCCCCCTCTCTCCCTGCCCTCCTAGTTATTTGCAAGCCTGCTTGTTAGGGAAATTCAATTCTCCCTAGAACCTACCACCTGGAAAAATACCTCACCGCACACACGGTGAACAAAGAGTGCATTACCGGGGGAAGGAGACCTCTGGTGGGCCCTGGACCAAGGTGCCCATCAGTTCTGGAATCTGGTTAAGTCTTCCAGTTATACCAAAGGCATGTTGTGTCTGGCCCCAGAGGGCAGCCACACATGCCTGGTGTCCGAATGTGTTCCTCACTCCTCGCTCCCCTGGAGTCTGAGAGGACCATGGAATCAATGGGCCATTGCTTCACTGGGCTTCTAGGGTTGACTCTCTTTGCAGGCCTTTGCTAAGCACCAGGGTCACCTTCAAGTTCAGCTCCCTTGGTGAGCAGAGCCCAGTAGGTGTTTGGAGAGCAAGAAGAGAACTCCTGAGATACGCAGCTCTGCCCTGGGAGCTCTCAGCCTGATGGGAGAGCCTCCTGCCCTCAGAAAGTTAGGGAAGAGAGACTCCCCCAGAAGAAGGCTCCATCATGCATACAGCTAAGCGTGAACCTCAAAGCTACCCACCTCTGCTATGAGATCAGCTCCAAGGTGGGGACGGGGGCTTTGGAAATGTTCAGAGAAGAGATATGAGTTGGGCAGAGCATGATTACCTCAACCAATGTGGAAGAGGTTGTTCTGACCAGTACAGAAACAGTACATGTGTGTAGGGGGTGAGTATGCGGCTAACTCAAGGACACCTGAGCACACCCCCACACTATGCAAATAGGAGAGAAAAGAGGGCTATATAGGGCTGGACATCTCTTTCCCTCTGGCCCACATTCTTCTCTGATCGAAGGTCAGAGAACGTGGCAGGGTGGTTTGGAAAGAGGTGGGACCATAAGGGAGTACGGCCTTTGGAGAGAGAGGTGAGCTACGGCCCAAGCCCTAGGTCCATGTCACTGTCCAACCCACTAAATGACTTTGTCCCTCTGGCCAGACATCTCAAAACTCAAAGCCAGCACTTGACTTGGGAGAAGGAACCAGGACGGTTGTGCCGGATCATCCTCAAGCCAAGGCAGTGCTTGGCTATATCCCCAGCTCCATCTCGGCCCCAACCTGCCCCTGCCTCCACCTTCCAAGACCAGGGGCCACTCCCCAGGAGGCAAGAGAATGGCAAAAGCAGTATCCATAGATGCCTCTGTGGCCATAAATGAATTTAGCACACACCATGGGGCCTCTCCTTCATCAAAATAAAAAGGAAGCTGACAGGCTGGCGCCACGGGCTGCATCTAACAAGATGAAATTTAACAGGGATAAATGTCAGGCTCTGAACTTGCATTTCAAAATCCAAGTGCATGAGCGCAGAATGGTGGAGGCAGGGCTTAGGAGTGGCATGTGTAGGAAAGCTTTTAGGTTTTAGGAGATGATGAGCTTGTTGTGACTCAAGTTGCTGGTGAAAACAAGCATTCGCCCCTTGGATGTAGGATGGCAGTGTTTCCAGTGTGCTCAGCACAATCTCTTGCCAGCCTCGAAATACCCTGTGGGGTGGGCACTACTCCGTTATCCCCATTTTGCAGAAGACGAAGTAGAGGCACAGGGAGATTTCAGTAGTTTACCCAAGAACTCGTAGCTACTCAGTGGTAGAGCCAGTAGTCCTCTGGATCCAGACCCTGAATGCTCTGGGATGGAAGCCTGGAATTTAGGACAGGGAAGCAAAGTCATTTTCTGCTCTGTGCTGAAAAGAACCCATTTTCCAGTCTTCTATTTTGTTCTAAGACCAACATTCCAAGCCTTCCTTAGAGGCAAAACGGAGCATGTTCAGAAGAGGGTGTTTGGGAATGTTGCAGAAAGGGATGTCTGGGGACATTACATTCCCCCTCTTCGTCTACCCAGTGGTCCAGCCGCAATGTGGGGGGTCATCCTCAATACCACTCTCAAGGCCATCCCCCACAGCCTCCCGCACCAGCCCCGGAAACCCTGAAGGCTTTCCACACATGCCACTTCTCAGTCCCACCTTCTACCTCCAAAACACACCTCCCCTTGGCCCCTTCGCCCACCCACAGCCACTTCTTGGCCAAAGGCACCAGCATCTCTCACTGCAGCGATCGTGGCAGACCCCCCCTCAACCTCATGCTGTACGTGGAGTACGGCCCCAGTCCTACTAACTCTCCAGCCCTTCTCTTACAGGGCCCTCACACGTGCTGTTCCCTCTGCCCAGAACACTCTTCCCTACCCCCCAGCTCCGGCAGCTGCTCCTGCCCATCCTTCAGGTCCAGGCTCAATGCCCTGGTAGAGCAGCTCACGCTCGCCGGCCCCCACAGGGGTTCACCCTGTGTTCTCTGGCCCAGCACCCTCGCCCCAGCTCCCTACACAGTCCGCGGCGCTGTCCACGGTGATTTACACATCTGTGCCTTTACTGTCAAGTCCGTGAGCACAGGGCCATTTTGTTTTGTTCACGCAGCACACGCAAGGCCAAACCCAGAGGCGCATGGTGAGCTTGCAGTAAATATTTGTTGAGCAGACGAAAGGCCTGGAGAAGAAGCGTTTCAGGCCTGGAGAGCTGAGAGGGGACCGTCATTCATGTGATCCTGTATTTCAGAATTGTGATCCGCTTGTTTGGCAGGTGCTGACGGACGTGGCGCTTACTAGGCACCGCCCACCGCCCCTGGCACCTTCTGCGTGGTGATCAATTTGCCCTCCTCACAGCCCTGTGGGGTGGGTGCTAGCCCTACCACTGTTTCACACCCAGGGAAACTGAGACCCGGAGAGGCCAAATAACTTGCCAAAGTTTCCACAGTCATCAGGGGGCCAGTCATCTGGCCCCTTTGCCAGACAGATTTTGAACCAGAGCCCATGCTCTCAAGCACCTCAATATGGGGCCAGGGTGTAGAAGTTTCTGGAAGTCCCCTATATATCAACAGAAGGCACGCTCTTCAAGGAGGTGGTCCCAGAGGCAAAGGGCGGATGCCAGAGGCCTCCTGAGCCAGCATGCTGGGAGGGCGCCAAGCCTGGACACGGCTGACCTCTGTGACCTCTGACGCCAGTCTCTCACTTAACGCCCTACCCAGGGCTGCAAGGGGGAAGAAGGTGGATTCGTAGAGAGGGAGGTACTTTGGCAAAGGTGGAACGAGCTCCCAGAGTCCAAGGTCAGGCCGTTCCCCACGCTGGCCAGGCCTGGAATAGCAATGAGGCCTTCTAGTCAGACTGAAAGTCGAGGGGCACAGCCTGGCGGGGACCTGGCTCCTGCTAAATCAACCCATTGCTTCCCTCCAGGCCCTTCTGCCTGCCCTCTGTTCCTGACCTTCCCCACCTCTGGGAGGGGGAGCAGGGAGGCAGTCAGCACTAGAAAAGACAGGCTGCTCTAAAACAACAACCAGAAATCCACCCCCCACCCCCCACTCCCCCCGATTGGTGAGGTTTGGTAGGTGCTCGGAGCTTTGGGATTAAACCAAAACCCTCTGGCCCATCCTGTGGTGGCTCAGCACGCGGTTTGTTTTCCAGGCAGATTGCCTCAGCCTGCCCTGGAATCTTCTGGCCAAGGGGCCCGGGCAGCCCAGGGAGAAGGGGCTGGGGCTGGGAGAGGGAGTAGCACACGGGGGCCCTCAGGGTCTCTGGCGTTTTGTCAGGAGAGCCAAGAGGGCGGCCTCGATCCCCCTTCTCCTGGAGCAGGCAGCCGGGTGAGAGAGCTGGCAGGACCCCGTCTGCAGACTCACGTGAGTCGTTCGGCGTCCCTCTGCCCACACTGCCTGCCACAGGAGCCGTGGGTGGGGACAGAGATAAGCCGTGTGCCTGCAGTAGGCACCGAGCGTGGCCGAGACGCCCGGGTCCCCGTGGGATGCTGTGGGAGGGGGCTGTGCACGGGACAGGTCGTGTGGGGCCATCGAGAGATGAAGGACGGGGATAGGGAGGCCAGAGAGGGCTGTGGGGGTGGGTCCTGAAGCCATGGGAAAGGGGCAAGGGAGGATAAATTAGGACATCGAAGAAAGAATAAACACACAGAACAGGAAAAGGAAGGAGGAGGGAAAAAGGAGCTTTTTGCTTCCTTCTGGAGAGCAGCATAAGGAAGATGGCTTCAGCCCTAAACTGCAGCAGGAAGTGTGGGGTTAGATCCCAGGCACAGGCGGGTCCCACCTGCTTGCATCTGCTGGTGAGATGCCTTCCTCAGGAGCTCGGGGGAGGACGGACTGTTTTGGAGAGTGGGCCACAAGACTCCCAGAAGCCCTTCTGAGTAGACTTTATGATTTTCTAGGAGCCAGGGAAAGGACAGAGAAGCAAGAACAATTCCCGAGAAATGGGAGGAAGAACACAGAGCTGTCATTTCCTGAGGGCCCCTGGGTCTGCCAGCGTTATCTCACGGAGAATTCACACACCGGCCTCGGGACAGGTGCCAGGTCTCTCTTTCAGAAGAGCATGATTAGAGAGCTGCACAAGGCCAAACAGCAATTAAGGAGCAGATACACCAATGCCCAGGATCCTTCCACCCGGCTACTTCTTGGGAAAGGCAGCAGGAGGGGCTTAGTGGTGGTTGAGGTAGACAGTCTGCTGTTGCAGGGACACCACTGGTCCTCGAGGACCAAGGTCAAACATGCAGGTCTGACATGCAAAAGATGTAAGATGTCTTATGACCTTGGACAAATAATTTCCATATTCTAATATCAGTTTCCAATCTTATAAGGTGAGGGCTTGGGCTAGGTGCTCTCTAAAGCCTTTTCCAAAGCTAAACGTATTCTGTATCCATGCTGCCCATGGAATGCCATAGCCTTCCTTTTATTTTTTTTTTAAAGATTTATTTATTTATTTTTAGAAAGACAGAGAGTGGGGGGGAGGGGAAGAGGGAGAGAGAGAATCTCACGCAGACTCGGAGCTAAATATGGAGCCTGATGTGGGCTCGATCCCATGACCCTGAGATCATGACCTGAGCTGAAACCAAGAGTCGGACACTTAAGGGACGGAGCCAGCCAGGCGCCCCTGCCGTAGCTTTCTTACTCGTATTTCTGGTAGTATGTTCCATTCTGCATACACGCTCTAGGTGCGGGTACGCTGCCTGCAGCCCATTCAAGGCTGAGGGCCGAGCTTGGAAATGACGATGACAGCTTCTTTAAGAGCGTATGATCAGTTAATTAGCCAAATAAATAACCAGTTATCTAGTAAGCCTACTGTGTGCCTGGCGTGGCACTTAAAGGGAGAGTGAGCCTTGACCTCCAGCACCGAGGAGCTTACAGGTTAACAGGAAATCCACCTCCACAAAGACTGTTTGCCAAGTGGGATCAGAAATCGTTACTGGTTTATGGAAAGGCTTTGTCAGCCAAGGCCACTTGAGCCCAGCCTCTGTCACTTGGAGATGAGAAGGAAAGATCCACGTGAGCCGAGGTCGGGAGTATTTGGGACGCACGGTCTCTGTGAGGACGGCTGCACGTGGGGTCCCTGGGTACCAGCTGCCTCTGACGTTGAAGGCTGTGTTGCTGGAGTCTCTGGGGGAATATGGCAACTCGCTCATGGCCGGGGGACCATGACAAGTGTGAGCATGGGGCGAGCATGGAGCCATGAGGCCACACTAGGAGGGCTGGCTGACCTGGCTGGGAAGGGAGTTCCCTGGGAGGGGGAGACCACTGATACGGAGGCGGAGGGTGAGAGCCTTCCTGCCAAGGGGCATGAGAAGGATGACAGGCCTGGAGGAGAGAGAGCAAGAGGCTTGCTCCACGGGCTACAAATAAATCCTTGAGTCAGCTGGGAGGGAGAGACAGAAACACGAGTCAGAGACAGAGGTCAGAGACAGTACTGAAGTGGCTCGAAAAGCTAGCAAAGGGGCTTGGGAGGACACCGCCCTGAGAGAACAGAGGAGCTCTTCCTCCTGCCCTTGTCCAGAACCTCCCTTCTGTGGACCGTCCCCTTCCCTGCCTTTCTGTACAAGGCTGCCTGGGATAAATTCCCTTCTGCTTGGCCTGGTCCAATCCTGCCCACCCTCGCAGGCACTATTTAGATTTCCTTTCCTCCAGGAAGCCTTCTTAGACCACCTCATTTCATTCGTTCGTTCATTCATTCGTTCGTTCATTCATTCCACGCTGAAATGTGCGTTGAGCTCCTCCGGCAGGGTGGGCACTGTGCTGGGCGCGGGCCGAGAACGAGCAGCTAGGGTTCCCACCCTTGGGCCGCCGAGAGAGTACAGCGGTTTGGAAGCCTCAGTGACAGTTCCTGTTTCCATCTCCTTGAGGTGCCCAACCAGTGAGGCTTTCAGGGACCCTTCTAGAAGCACAGTTTCCTCCCTCCAGACAGCTCCTCAGGGCAGAGACCAGGCCTCCTCATGTCTTTATTCTGGGGCTGGTGGGCACAGAGGTGGGCACTCGGGGGTGCTCAGTCCGTATTTTAGACACATCTGGCTTTCCAACCATGTTCAACGAAGCAGAAAGTTCCAGCTGACACCCACCCCTTTCCCTAGTCTCCCCAGATCCAGCACAGCTCCTCCGCAAGGAAGAAAGATGGAAGCTCCAGTTGAACCTTTGGCCCCAGGATTCAGAAAGAAAGCAGAGAAAGGAGGGCCCGGGAGGGAGGAAGCGCCTGGGCGGGCTGCCAGCCCCGGAGGCCTCAGGCCAAGCGGGGGTTCTTGGTCCTCTGAGTTTTGGAATGTGACAAGGGCTTGCCAGGGCGTCTTGGAGCGGCTCCTCCCCAAGCCACTCACTCCTCACCCTGGACAGAGCCACACCAGCAGCTCCTCCTGGGCCCTCCTCACGGTGCACTGGTGCCCCACGGTGGACAGAGAGCAGGCCCTGATCTCAGTCCCTCCTGAGGCTTCGTGTCCCGCTGACGCTGACGGAGAGGGCTCAGACCCACTGCATGCTGTTCCTGCCCTTGCAGGGGGCCAGCCTAGGGCACTGTCTCGCTAGAGAGAAGTCAGAGGGGATGGCAACGGAGAAGCCACTGAGCCTGGGGGTTTGGGGTGCAGTGGAAGGCTGGTGGAGGATGGAGTTGACCTGGGGCTGAGACAGAGCCCTGGAATGCTCTGGAATGTAGGAGTATCCGGTTGTTGTTTTTTTAATTTTAATTTTATCCTCTCCCCCCGCAATAATAAGCTGTGTTCAGTTGCTAGAAGAACATGGGTGTTAACCCTCCAGAAGTCACCGTGGGAACAGTCCTATCCTTAGGGCTCAACTCTGGGTGCTGTGTGGCCCCTCATATGCCAGGGCGTGAGCCTCCAGGAGGGTCATTGCCATAGTTCTATCAAGCGGGCTAAGCAGACCTAGTGAGAGAAGCGCTACAGGAAAAGGGGCCATGGAGCAGTAACCGAGCCTGGGCGATGTCAAGAGGAAACGGGGTGAGAGGTAAGGAGAAAAGAGCAGCAGGGCAGTTTGAAGAGGTCAGGGTGTAAGGAATGGTCAGATCGACTGCCAGATGGGGGCAGAGACTGAGCTTACCCAGCAGAGGAAAGGGAGAGCTCAGCACCCCTGAGACCCAGGTGCTAGGGGCAGGGCCAGGGGCTTGCACACCCTTATTTCCTTGGCGCCACATTGCTGCAAAGCCCTGCCTTCTCTTATAGGAGCCTGAAACTTACATAAGTCATCCAAGTCCCTTGCTTATGGTCCCATGGCTAAAGGGGTCGGATGCAGATTTGAATCCAGGTCTATCAGATCCCAGATGCGTTCCTAACATCTGAGTGTTCACCTGAGAGAGGAGGCATGGCTGGATCAGAGAGAACCGGAGGGCTTAAACTCCAGGATTCCAGAAACTTAGCACTAAAATCTGCATCAAGGAACCAACCGATCTCCCATCTCTGATCTCTGTGCTTCCCTCCCTGCCCCCTCCTCCCTTCCCCCCTCCTTCCTCTTTCCCCCCCTTACCTCCCTCCCTCCTTCCTTCTCTTCCTCTAACATTGTTTACTGGGCAATTACAACCTGTCAGGCTGGGCAATTACAACCTGCTAGTGCTGAGGAACAAACACGTATAAGAAGCTACCCTTGCCCCTGGAAAACTCACAGTCCCTTGGGAAATTCCAGAAAACCTAAGCAGCTCTTTACATACTCCCGGCCCCCCCCCCCCCCCCCCCCGCAAGAGGGTTTTCTTCCTCCCTGTCTTTACTTCTGAGTTCCTCACGGAGGCCCAGCAAACCTCCCACATCTCCCTCCTGCCCCTTTGGAGAGGTCGGGGCCGTTCTGGCCAAGCCCCTCCCCGCCAGAGCTGCTCCAGGGGCCACCGCCAGAGAGGTCAGTGACACCACGAACAGGCCTGTAAAAGCCTGGGCCTTTGAGCTCCGCTCACACATCTGGACACAGCTGGGCCTGGGGCAGCCCACATTCTCCAGGTCATAAGTCACACTGGAACAAATGAACATTTCCTTGGCTTCCAGCCTCTTCCCCTCACAGCCGCGGACCCAACTGTCTCCTCTGAGTAGAACCACTCACCACACCCCATTCCTCTCTGCTCTGAAATCACCGTGCTGCCCTTCGCCATCACCCACATGGTCCATTCTCGAGGCCGTTGCCATCAAATAAACGCAGTCTGGCAACCAACACATGTTTCAAAATAACTCAAGCTGTTTGTGCAAATTCTCAAATACTATGAGAAGGACGCAGTAGATCAGAACAATCCTTCTCAGAGTCCTGTTTTTCCTTCCCCACGTATTTCTCTACATACCACATCAGATCCTGTACCTCTTCTCTTCCACATTCCTGCTTCCCAAACTCCTCTTCCAGCTGTAGCCACATGCCCCTTCTCCTCCTTCTCTATCTCCTCCTGATCCTGCAACACAAGAACCCACACCATACAGTCTGGCAAAGCCAGAGACGCTGGAGAGAGGGTCGGGAAGCAGGGGACGCGGTAAAGCCCCTCTTTCCTAGGCAGGAGAGAAGGCAAAGTCTGGAAACATTCATGCAGCGATCATTTATTCCCCCCTCACAGGAGCTGTCCCCACAGATAGCCCTTCCAGATCATGCCACGTCCCAGCAGTATCTGAAGGACCGTTTCCGGACAAAACAACCATACCAACCTGACTATTCCAGTCAGCCCTGATCTAAATACTTTGTTCCCACCCCACGCTACAGTGAGCCACCATTAGTCAATTGTCCCAGTCTTGAGCTGGGAAAAATATGGTCACCAGATCTCTGACCCACCCTTCCTCTTAGCAACCCTTGTATACCTGATTAAATACTTCCAATATTGCTATGGACTGACTGTTTGTGTCCCCCGAAAAGTCATATGTTGAAATCCTCACCCCCAATGTGATGGTATTTGGAAGTGGGGCCTCTGGTGGGTGAAGTAACACTCCTTTCTGTCCTCATGAATGGATTAGGGGTGTTATGAAAGGGACCCCAGGGAGCTCCCTTGCCCCTCCTGCCATGTGAGGACTCAGCAAGAAGAGTCAGGAAGTGGCTCCTGACACCCAAGCAGCTGGTAACTCGATGTTGGACTTCGCAGCCTCCAGAACCATGAGAAATAAATTTCTGTTGTTCATAAGCCACCTCGTCTGTGGTATTCTGTTAGAGAAGCCCAAACAGACTCACACATATATTGCTGTTGAGTCCATTAATGTCTGCTTGGTCACCTGGGGACTGTAAGTTCCTTAAGGTCCCAGACTATATTTATTCTCATTCTGTGTTAAGCCTCATGAACAGGTGTGTACTAGTTAGCTAATGCTACATAACAAAGCATCTCAACTACTAATGACTTAGAACAGTCATCATTTATTATCTCTCATTGTTTCTGTGGATCAGGAATCTGGGAGTGGCTTGGCTGGGGAGTTCTGGCTCAGCTCTCATGCCTTTGTGGTCAGAAAGCTGCAGTATCTGAAGGTCTGATTGGGACTGAAGGATCCACTTCCAAAGGTTACCTATTCCCGTGGTTGCCAAGTAGGTGCTGACTGTTGGCAGAAGGTCTCGGGTCCTCCTCTCCCACTAAACCCTCCATGTGGCCTGGGCTTCCCTACAATACGGTTGTTGGGCTCCACAGGAAAACCATCTTGAAACAGAGAGAGGTAGGCAGAAGCTGAATCCCGTTTTATAACCTAAACTTTGGAAGTCACATAGTATCGCTTCCACTGTGCTCTATTGGTCAAGGCAATCCCAGGCTCCCACTGACGCAAGGGGGCTGTTAAACCCTGACTCTCAATGGGAGGAGCTCCAGCCACAGTGTAAGACGAGCTCACGGGATGGCATAAATATACAGGCATGGCCACCTTTGGAGAAGACAGAACACCACAACATCTCCAGCCCTTGCGAGCCCGTAACAAATGCTCACTGTGGTGAACTTAGCACCCACTGGCACCTGGAACTGAAATAGCTATCACAGGGAGCCTGAGATAAAGAGGAAAATACATTTGGAGTCCTAATTCTTCGCCCCTCCTGGGATCCACACCCTTGCCATGAAATCTTAGCATGTCTTCCCTACCCTGACTCCGGCCCCAACCATACGACTTGCTTGATGGATAGGTTGTTAGCAGATGCGGGTCAGGCTTTAAATGCACTCGCACGTTTCTCCTGGGCTTCCTGCACTTAGGCCTTTGACAGGAAAATAAGCTGGGCTGGTCCGTTGGAGGATATGAGACATGCAGAAAGGAGCCGATTTGCCTCAGTTGCCCCAGCCGAAGAGCACCGACACACAAATATGTGAGCAAGACCAGGGAAGCTGAGAAGAGCCACCCAATACCCCATGGGCTTGTGAGCTACATGAGCATGTATAGTTTTAAGGCCTCAAGTTTGGGAGTTGATCTTTAAGCTGCATCTTTGAAGCAATACGTAATTCATATAGCACTCTCTTCTTATTCTCATGGAAAACACCTCGTGAGCTGGGAGCCTCTGTTCTAGGTCAGGCTTGATATCTACAGTAGACGGAGTAACAGCCTCTCGATGTGCACATCCTAACTCCCAGAGCCTGTGGATATGTTACCTTATGTGGCAAAAGGGACCTTACAGATGGCATTAAGGATCTTGAGATAGACCAACAAGCACCAGATCAAAACAGGCTGTGAAAAAGCTCTATGACATTGACATGGGCAAGGTCAACACCCTGATCAGGCCCAATGGAGAGAAGAAGGCATATGTTTGCTTGGCTCTTGACTACGATGCTTTGGCTGTTGCCAACAAAATTGGGATCATCTTGGGGCATCTGGATGGCTCAGTTGGTTAAGGATGCAACTCTTGATTTCAGCTCGCGTCATAATCTCAGGGTTGTGAAACCAAGCCCCACCTAAGGCTCAGTGCTGGGCATGGAGCCTGCTTAAGATTCTCTTTCTCCCTCTGCCCCTCCCCCTCCTGTCTCCCTCTCTCTAAAAAAAAAAAAAAGAAGAAGAAAAAGGGATCATCTAAACTGGGGCACCTGGTTGGCTCAGTGAGTTAAGCGTCTGCCTTTGATTCAGGTCATGATCCCAGGGTCCTGAGATGGAGCCCCGCATCGGGCTCCCTGCTCAGTGGGGAGCCTGCTTCTCCCTCTGCCCCTCACCCGGCTCGTGCTCTCTCACTCTCTCTGTCAAATAGATAAATAAAATCTTTAAAAATAAATAAATAAAATAAACTCAGTCCAGCTGGCTAAATCTAAATATATATTTTTTCACTATAAAAAAATAAAAAGATCTTGAGATGGAGTAACTATCCAGCATTATCCAGGTGGGCCCAGTCTAACCACAAGGGTCAAAGTCCGAAGGGAGGTGTGAGGGCAGAGCAGAGATTGGAGGACGAAGGGCAGGGCCAAGGAATGCAGGCAGACCCTAGAAGCTGCCAAAGGCAAGAAAACAAATTCTCCTCTAGAGCCTTCAGAAGAAACACCCTCTGTTGAAACCTGGATTTTTACCTGTAAGACACATTGCAGACTTCTGACTTCCAGAACTGTAAGAGAATAAATGTGTTGTTATAAGCCACTAAGTTTACGATAATTTGTTATAACAGCAACACAAAACGAATGTAGTGTCTACTAACGGTATGACCTAGAAGCACTCAGATACCACTATAGGCCTTACTTATTCCTTCTGGCAAATGGGGATGTGTGGTACATCAAAAATGGTTACTCCCCCTTTTGAGATCTGGGTTGGCCTTCGTGCCTTGCTTGACCAATAGAAGGTGGCAGAAGTGATGTTCTGAAATTTTCAAAGCTTGTAATAAGAAAACTTGCAGCTTCCTGCCAGATCTCTCAACACTCTTTGGAAGCCCAGCAACCAGTCCCTATCTTAAGCCAGGCCTGTCTCCTAGGCAGCTGGTTACCCTTGCTCAATCTTTCACCCCAAATTTCTACCCCTCAGAGAGCTACTGACCACCCCACACCCCACCCCAGTCCTTTCAGAGTCTTCAGGGAAGTCTCAGGAACAAAACTTTGGACAGGTGCCCACAGATGGTCTGGACAGAGAATTCAGCTTCCCACCCAGTAATAATAGCTTGGCTCTCCTCCTCTCTGTATCATGCCTTCCATTGGCTTCTGGAGGCAGGGCAGGCTTGGCAGCTTCCCTTGGAGCTGTCATCTCTGGCCGTCCCACCCTGCCATTTCCTTGGACGCCAGTGAGGCCTGAAGTTTGGTGGGGTTGGACAGGGTGGGGAGCATGGCTCAACAGAAGTCCTAGGAGTTAGAGAGCAGGGGCCTGGAGTTGAGCTAGGACAGGGAGAAGGAGCAACCTGCCTTGACAGGTTTCCCACTTTTCCGAAGTTCAGGGGATGCGGCTTCACTGGTGAAAGGCCTACATTAGTACTTGTTTTCCATAACTGAGTGAAATCCGAAGATGATTTTCACTTTCGCGAACAAAGGTGACAAGCAAAAATGGGATGCAGTGTTGGTTTTGTAGGGAGCCCCCAGAGAGGCAGCGCGCACCCCGGAGCAGCAGCGAGCACCCCCCCCCGCCCAAGCTCCTGCCCCAGAATGACACTCAGCACCTCAGCGCCCAGCCCCCAGATCTCTGAACTGTGTCTGGGAGCATCTGTGCTTTATCTCCATTTATTCTGTGCATCTGTTAGCAAGACGTGTCCTGAGGTATCAGAAAAGCCTAAGAGAGGTTATTTTGGGGGTCTGGGAACACTCAAAATTTTTTCCATGTAAATTAATGGGAAGTGCTTCTTTGCTTTATGTCATTTCTTCTTGCAAACGTTTTCAGAGGAAGGCCCTACTTCCCGATAGTGGGGGAAACCTGTATTTGGAAGAAGTTGGTGCATCCCAAACCTTCCAACTCATTTACTCCGGCTTCCATTATCTACAAGCTTTTTGCAGCTGTGGCCTCCGTGTCTGTATTTGCCAAACATAGGAACAGGGTCACTATTTTCAACAATGGAATTTTCAACCTTGCCCCAAAGACACCATCTATAGTTTTAAAACAGACTTTCTCCCTCCTTTCTTTTCATAAACTACTCTACTTATCGCCCAGCTTTCTATATGTCATGAATCCCTCCACATCCTTTCTAGGAAATGGTAGAGTCTAGGAGTTAAGATCCTGGGCTCTGGAGTCAGAGGAACCTGGGTTCAAACCCCAACCTGCCTCTTAATGGCCATGAAGCCTTAGGTGAGTTACTTAGCCTCTGTAAGCCTTGGCTTCCTTCCTCCCTCCCTCCCTCCCTCCTTTCTTTTTTTTCTTTCTTTCTTTCTTTCTTTCTTTCTTTCTTTCTTTCTTTCTTTCTTTCTT